>NW_017535612.1:2759-4510 GCF_001853355.1 Bactrocera latifrons | reverse complement strand
AACGGATTTTTGGCTCGACTGTTCCATCACAACTTCTTTCCGACACAACAGCACTTAACATAAGCAAGATATCTAGTTTTATAGCCTCATGCAACCTATCTCATTTAATTTAGTTAACCTTAACTGTATAATATTTGTAATCCATAAACGAAATGTAAATTAGTATTCTTTTGTAAAACCAGCAGATGGCCTCGAGATAGCGCTGTTTTTTTTTCTCTTGTTTCCTGTATATTTATTKTACATGAAATAAATAAATATCTATCTATCTAAATACATCCGAAGATGAAATTCAATACAAACGATATTTGAACATACTATATACAGATAAACAAAAAATCTTTTCTCTCTGTCTTATTAATGACGCTTAAAATCATCCAGTGGAATATAAATGGGTACAACAACAATTATGATGAACTCTTATTACTCATAAAAGAGCAAAACCCAGACGTTATTTGTATTCAAGAAACACATATATCAGTTACTCCCAGTAACAACATTTCTTGTCCTAGGCAGTACAGCGGTTATTTTTCGAACTTACATAACATCCAATGCAATAAGCAAGGCGTTTACATTTTAATAAAAAAAATCATACCACATGAAATTATCGATTTAAATTCCACACTATCAACAATAGTTCTTAAAATCAACTTAAATTTTAGCTTTACTATCATTAATACGTAAATACCACTTTCACAAAACTGATTCGTTCTGCGGCAAATAAGTCGATTCCTCAAACCAAACTCAAGTCTTCAAAAGTTTTTGCGATTTGGTGGAACAAAGATCTTGGTCATATGCGTAGCAAAAAAATTAACACTGGAATACTTTCAAGATAAATAATAAAGAAGCAAACACCCTCTTTAAAAGTGCTGTAAAGACTCTAAGTATTCACTGCCAAAATCTCTTCTGCGTCAACTACCAAAAATAATCCCTCACAACCGTTTTCATTTCATTAATACAAATGAAAATATTCCGACGAATTCCGCAGATATTGCGGCAACCTTCGCCAATATTTTTTCTACATATTCGCAAGATAGTAATTTTCTGCGAAATATATCGCAGATAAACAACATTGGATATCTGCCACTTATACACCAACGAATCTCTCCTCATCAGCAAGAAGTTTAGATTGCGATATTGCTTTCCGCGAACTAGAGTCTACATTACAAAATGCTAAAGGCAAAACATCAGGCACTGATAGGGTATCCGGTAGGATGCTTTCAAACTTACCTACAAATGCTAAAGAAAGACTACYGTGATTATACAACACAATTTTCCGCAAAGGATCCTACCCACAAAATTGGCGGATACCCCGGATTGTCCCAATTATTAAACCAAATAAAGGATCGAACCTAACTACTTCTTTCAGACCAATTTCCTTGCTATCCTGCTTAAGTAAAATTTTCGATAAATCACAACCAAACCGCTTTCAAACAACAGCACAGTACAATGGATTCACTTATTCAACTCCAACACTATTTATCTGACACTCTCTCCACCAAAAACCATGCCACTATCCTGGTCACTGATTTCGAGAGAGCTTTTGATCACATAGGAATTCATGCAGTGCTAGCAGCTCAGCAGCTTGGAAAACAGGCCCACAAGTTTTTAGAATAGTAAAAGTTTTTATGATCCTAAGAAAATTTCAGGTTCGCCACTATCGGTGATGCTTTTTATACTCTCGCAACAAAGTTGCTAAAGAGAGTATTATAGTTTTGTTCACATAACGGTTGTTTGTAAGTCCTAAAACTAAA
>NW_017535612.1:0-1947 GCF_001853355.1 Bactrocera latifrons | reverse complement strand
ACCAAATATGGGTGAAATCGGTTCACAACCACGCCTGAAATCTCGATTATCACTTTATCATGCGAGAGTATAAAATGTTCGGTGACACCCGAACTTAGCTCTTCCTTACTTGTTATTATAGCTTCTGATAAATTAACTGAGATATACCTTAAAATTAAAGGACGACGCTATTATTTATTGCAATATAAAAGATCCCCAAACGCCAACAATATTCTTAAGAAAAGACTAACAGAGCTTAAGAAATGGGGCATGAAATTTGGTGCAACAATTTCCATTCCAAAATGTAAATTACTTCATATTTTTAAAAAGACAAAATGTGTATATCCACAATTAGTTTTTGAAAATATTGTAATAGAATCCGTAAGCAATTTAAATGTTTTACGAGTATATTTTGATAAAAGATTTAACTTTCGGTATCAATGTCGTAACCTAAGAAATAACTTAACAGAAAGACTACACATAATTAAATATTTAACTAGTAAACGATCTTTTATTCATCCCAACTCTCTAATAAACGCTACAAGAGCTTTAATACTCGCTAAAGTCGACTACGGTTTACCTATTTTTGGATGAAACCTTTGGAACCTCCTTACCATGCAGTGAGCTATCGAAGTATAAACGCTTTCATTACATCACCTATTAAGTGTATCTTGGCGGAATGTGGCCTACCAACATTAAAGGAAAGGGTATTCAAACGAACGAAGCATCTAATTCCAAAACTGATATACTCTTCAAATGCAAGCTTACATAAAACAGTAATTTACGCGTCACGACATAAATGAAATTTCAGGTTAAAATCCACTTTACGCCGTTGTATTATATACGGAAAAGACTTAAACATATATTCGCCTCCAAACTACAAGAGGGTCAACAAACTGCCGGAGTGGTTGGTAAAAAAACAAAAAAAAACATTAACATGTTCCCGCGCTCCTTCAAAAAGAGCAATACCAGTTATTTAGTATTTCAGAAACTCTTGTTAGAGAAAGCAATTGGACTGCAATTTACACAGACGGATCCAAAGCGATAAACACAACTTTTGCTCCAACCAAACCAAATGGAAAAGTTATTACAGGCGGAATTCTTCCTTGATACTCGTCGATATTTACAGTCGAGGCTTTTGTCGTTTTCAAAGCGTTAGAATATGCTATACATTGCGAAGAAAATTTGTTATTTACTCGGATAGCTTTTCTTGTCTAACTCCTGTTTGTAACATTTGCAACACTGCCTCACTTATATCCAATATTCGCGACTTGTGCGTTAAATACAGTCATAAAGTTGCACTATGACTAATGTTTGGCTTTAGCGAGTATTAGGCAAAATACTTTTTTGCCAAACTATCAAGAATTGTTGAAAATTCCTTCGTTTACAAATATATTATTATGAGTATTTTTAATTTTATTACTGATTGTTACCTACAAAATAAAATATATCTTTATATTCAGTTGGTAACCTAAAATATTTGTTCGTTCAGAGTCGATAGCTTTAATAGCTCGTACTCTCTTTTTTTTTAAATTATTTTTAATACTACTTTGTATATTTCTCATAATAAATAAATAAATGGTTTTTACAGCGAGGACTTTCGATTGCCGAAAACCCCATAAAAACAGCCCTTTTCTTTTTCCCATACAAACGTTTTCTTCGTATATACATAAGTAAAAATGAATGTTTGTTTATTAGTAACGCTAAGGCTCGAGAACGGCTGAACCAATCTACATGAAATTTTCAGAAATTGTTCGCTGTGTTCCAGATAGGAAAGGTTTAGAAATAAAAAAATATATAATAACTAGAGGACACGTCCACGCTTCACTGTGGGTGAACCATAGATAATTTTATTACTACCATCTACGTGATTTCTATTATTTGGATTATAACTATTAGTTAATGTGGCACGATTCCGATTACTTTGGCGGAGGGGTAAAAAAACCGAATTTCCATAGAAATGGGGTA
>NW_017535611.1:1511-4430 GCF_001853355.1 Bactrocera latifrons | reverse complement strand
CGAAGTCGTGGTCTAAGTTTGGAAGATCCTTTCGGTCGTGTGTGGTTGTGAAGTGGCAGCAACAGTGAACAATTTAATAAAAAACGAGAATAGTGTAGATTTTAAACCATGGATAAGAACTCAACGCGGAAGACATCACACTAAGAAGGCAAAAGGAGAATAAACAAGAGAAATAACGAAGAGTTACACACACATAAATAAGTATTGCTACCCAAAAGCCCTTGAAGGAGAAAAAAGTAAGTCCGTTCCAATTAAATTTTTAATAAAGTATTTATGCGCATATATATGTTTAAAATACAGCTTGAGCTGTAATACGAAATAACCCAACTGTTCTATACAAAAACCGGTTAGACAGTTCGGTAAATACATATGTATGTATATAGGTACCGACCGGGAGAGTGTTGAATATTTCAAGTGAAGTGGTTGTGTTGTTGGTGCGGTCCTTGAATTTTGTCAAAAAATCCTAGTTTTTCACACCAATTGCTAGCGATTTCTTTGCTGAGGCTTTTCGAAAGCTAATACAACTAAACGGACACTAAATATAAGACAAGATAAGTACAATTTGTGTTTTTTACCTAAAATTCATTTGCACTTACCCACATATATTTTGTGGATTTTAAACAAAATATATTATTTTTCCCCTGAAAACAGCGGTCTTAACAAAACGCGTGCTAATATTTTTTGCATTGCCGTTTTTTTTTTGATCACTCAGCTGTTCTCCTATTCGTTTCTCCTTTTCGTATTCCCTTTAGTTTTGGCATTGCTAACTACAATAAAGATAAGCAAGGTTTTAGGGGCAGTGACTGAACATACTTATTGTCAATAGCTCCCAACTATTTTCTCATTGAGGGATGGCCTCTGAGAACAGTAGTGGATGCACCCCTGAGAATCCATTTAGAAGGAACTCAAAAATTATGAGAACGCCTCCTAATGGTAAAAATGAGTTATCCACCGCTGCTGGATCAAAAAGAGAATGCGAAAATGCCAACCACATAATTGAAGGTGGCAAACGCTCGGAAAAAATACAAAGTAGCGAAACTATCCAAATCTTTAACCAGTTGGGTAGTAAAATAAAAGAACTGGAGAACATGATGGCTGGCCAAAGGCACATAAACCAGGCTATGCGCGATCTAGTAAGCAACATAGTGGCGCTCCATGCTAAGGCTGAGAAAGGCGGAAACCTACCCAAAAGGGTTACGGGAGCGAAAGCATCCCAGGTTTCCCCAATGGCAAAGGAGGTGAACACCCCGAAAAGGACGCGTGAGACAATAGGCTTTCTACCTCCCACTAAAAAGCCGAAAAATACTTATAAAATGGAGCAGTCAACCTACTGCGAGGCAGCGAAATTGGTGCAAGCCAATACAACGGTTAGACCCAGCGCAGGCGAAGCATGGGTGGCCGTTATAAAAAGCGAAGACCACTCGAAAAGAAAATTAGATCGAGGCCAGACGCCATCATACTCACGAAAAAGGATGGTACATTACACGCGGATATTCTACGGAAAATAAAAGGTGACAGTGGTTTAGAGGAACTGGGTTCAAGCGTCACGTACATAAGGGAAACGTTAAAAGAAGACCTGCTATTAGAGCTGAAGAACCAAGCGGATAAGAGGGCCGAAGCGTTCCAAAGAACCTTAGAAGGAGTGATCGGTGAAATGGCTGTGATACAGCCCAAAACCCACAACGTCATGATTATTTGTAAGGATTTGGATGAAATAACTACTCCAGAAGAGATTTGCGAAGCTATGCAAAAAGAGTCTGGAATAGAAAATCTGGGAAAAATAAACGTTAAGAGTATGCGAAACACCCGAAGTGGTACTCAAATAGCTGTCTTTTGCCTGCGCGCCCAGGATGCCAAGACTGCGCTCAAGGTAGGCAAAATAAAGGTCGGGTGGTTTGTATGTCGCCTCCGGGAATACTCCCCCATTCCCCGTTGCTTCAGGTGTTTCCATCTGGGACACATGGCGCATAAATGTTCCAACCCCGTGGACAGGTCGTCTCTATGTATACGTTGTGGAGCCGGTGGACATGTAGCGAAGTCATGTACTAACAATCCAAGCTGCATGCTTTGCAAAGGAGCACACTCAGCCTTGAGTACTACGTGCCCCAAATATCTCGAGATGGCGAAATCGTTAGGGAAATGAGGATAATACAACTAGACCTAAATCATTGCGCAGCAGCACAAGAGCTACTAAAACAGACGGTATTCGAAAAAAACATTGATGTCGCCTTACTAAGCGAGCAATACTCCCAACGTTCGGAAAGAATCTGGACTTCAGACATATCTAGCAAGACTGCAATATGGTCATGTAAAGGACAGCCGTTTATGTCTTGCTCCGGAGGTCATAATTTTTTCACATGGGCAAATATACGATGCATATACTTTGTTATCTGTTACACTCCTCCCAGTGTCTCAATTAAAGATTTTGAAGACTTCCTCCTGGAACTTGCTCTAGAAACCAGAGGCAAATCACCAATTATAATCGCAGGCGACTTCAATGCTTGGTCGACCGCTTGGGGTAGTAGGCGCACAAACCATCATAGGCGTTTGATACTTGAATTCCTCGGCCAAACGGACCTTACGATCTTGAATAGTGGAACGCAAAATACTTTTCAAAAGGGAAACAAAGGCTCCGTAATCGACGTCATGTTTGCCAACGACGCCCTTAGCAGGCGCATTAAGTGGGCGGTGACGGACATATTTACATATAGTGACCACATGGCTATTATTGCTGAAGTCTCTTATGCCGGAGGGACGGAAAGCCGCAGCAGGAGCACTTGCCAAAAACGAACCTGGAAACAAAACGATTTTGATGCCGAACTTTTCGAGATGGTCTGGAGTTCAGCAAATATACAAGGCGAAGACGCCATGCACTTGGTTTCCTCAGTGCGAAAAGAACTGGTCACAGCATGCGACGCA
>NW_017535611.1:0-1326 GCF_001853355.1 Bactrocera latifrons | reverse complement strand
GTAAAAAGAAGTGTTTTGAAAAACTCTGTGAGGAAGCAAACGAAGACCTCTGACTTCTCTCTCTGAAGACTTTGTTCCCAAAACACCACACTATTTCTTATCCTAAGTCCAGAACCGAAGTCGTAGAGCCACCACTGCTAGTTGGCGAAGAAGAAATATTGGCCATAATCGGAAAAATTAAATGCAGCAAAGCGCCTGGATTAGATGGCATACCGAACAGAGCAGTAAAGGAAGCTATGACTTTGAAACCAAAATTGTTCGCAGAAATGTATAATGCATGCTTAAAAGAAGGAATATTGCCCGATCCATGGAAAGTCCAGCGTTTGGTTCTTCTCCCTAAACCAAGAAAGCCTCCGGAGAAACCTTCAGCATATCGACCTCTATGCATGCTTGATACTATTGGCAAAGTATATGAAAGCATAGTAAGAAACCGCTTGGAGTTAGTAATCCAGAAATCCGGCGGGTTATCAGAAAGACAATACGGCTTTATGAAAAAGAGGTCCACCATTGACGCATTTTACGATGTCGCTGACACCGCAAAATGCGCAGTAAGTGGCAAGCGATGGAAAGGCGGAACAAAAAAATATTGTGCGCTGATCACCCTGGATGTGAAGAATGCCTTCCACTCAGCAAAGTGGGTAAACATAATTATGGCTCTGTATGACATGCGCGTTTCTCAATATCTAAATTGTCATAAGTTATTTTGAAAACAGGCGACTTTTATTCGATACAGATGAAGGCACCAAGAGCTACTCTATCTCGAGCGGAGTACTGCAAGGCTCGGTACTAGGCCCCCTTTTATGGAACATAATGTATGTTGGGGTACTAAGGAGACACCAACCGAAAGCTATTAGATTAGTTGCATACGCAGACGACCTTATTGTGGTAGCAGTTACTAAACACCTCGATGACCTCCGGAGCAAATGCAACGAGTGCATAAACGGTCTGCGCCAATGGTTCCCTTCAATGAGTTTAGAACTGGCGGAGCAAAAGACCGAAGTCTTGCTCATAAGTACAAGAAAAGTGGAGGAAAGTACTTCTCTCACCACAGGGGAGTGCCAGATTCATTCACAGTCACACCTAAAACATTTGGCAGTAATAGTAGACTCGATACTCAAATTTAAAGACCACCTAGAATACACTGCAGGTAAAGCGAACAAAATCCTGAATGCCTTATCAAGAATGATGGCAAATAAAGGCTGCGTGCGTTCCAGCCGGCGTTTTTTACTCGCGAAGGTAATGAGGTCGGTTATATTATATGCGGCTTCAATATGGATCCAGGCGCTAGACATCAAAGCATATGCCAGACAAATAAATACAGTGCAC
>NW_017535610.1:3753-5617 GCF_001853355.1 Bactrocera latifrons | reverse complement strand
TATTTTATTATTTACCGTTGGTACAGGCGAATATTTACATATATTTGAAGCTGTTTACTCTTTCATTGTCACCAATTACCACTTTTAATGGTTCGYTCTCGCACGCTCTTCGTCTTGGTTGCACCTGTTCTTTCTCTATTGTATTTTACTTCCTCTTTAGCATCTGTGAAATGACGATAACAAAAAAATATTAGTGAACGTGTTGGTCACGGTTTTGTCATCATGGTGGTTCTGTTTATCAGCAGCCAACTCCTTCCAAATTTAATACATTTTCTTTTGTCTACTTTCACTTAATCATTTTAACTCTTGCCGCTGTCTGCTTGGCGCTTATCTCTATGATTTCTATTTATATATTCTTTTTTGCCACCGGTGCCAGTTTTAGGTTGGAGCATTCACTGTCCATTCTTAACTGCTCCGCAGTTATATTCTATGCTAAAATGTTCATTTCGTGTTCACTTAATTGTGGCTACCTTTGTTCCTTTTTTGTGGCGCGCTTATATTATCTTGATTGCCCAAACTGAGTAATGTAGTTTACTTAGGCGGTGACAGCAGAAAAGCGATGCCAGCTGTCGATATAACTGTTCATTTTGGTCACACAAATATAACTAGGATCGCTGTCATGATTAATAATATAGAAATAATTA
This sequence comes from Bactrocera latifrons, assembly GCF_001853355.1. Classification (NCBI taxonomy): domain Eukaryota; kingdom Metazoa; phylum Arthropoda; class Insecta; order Diptera; family Tephritidae; genus Bactrocera; species Bactrocera latifrons. Next base: position 4,973 of record NW_017535610.1, on the reverse strand, counting down.
TTCATTTGCCTGACTAAGTGCCTTGAAAATTACACAGCCGAAATCAGACTAAAATAAAAACAAATAAACCATATTACAGAGACAAAGGAGTTCGTGACTGTTTAAACGGTAAGCTCAACAGAGTGATACTGTTCTCAGTTCTTAAGAATAACAATACGTTTACTTACAACTATGCGGAATAAAGTCAAGTAAAGTTTGTACCCTTTGGAACAACGTACTTCAGAAGAATTATTCAGCGATATGAAAACCACACATAGTTTTGAATATTTTGAATATAGACACAAAAGCAATTAATAATACTTTATATAATATAATGAACTTAAAATAATTATATACAGGGTTTCAAAATATACTCCTTCTGCGTCGATGCGGCGATGCCGTAACGGAAAGCATTCTCCGGAATAGCCTTGATTGCCGAGATAGAAGCTGCTTGATCTCCTCTGTCATCTCAAAATGTTTGCCTTATATCAGCCTTTTTTATGACATGACTCGTAACTTGACATTATGTTATTCAAAAATTTACGTTCATTTTCACACATTTTCAGATTTCCTTGGCACACTTCCACTCGCCGCAATATCTGGTCGTCAGTGAGCACTTTTGGAACCATCTTCGCGCACACCTTGCACATACACGTTTAGTGCTTTGTCACAATTAATTTTGATAAATTTAGCATCTGGCCAATTAAATGAATACTTAGTCGACGGTTTGAGTTCAAAAATTTGCACACACGAGTCACATTGTCGGTGTTTGTCGAAGTCGCAGGTCACCCAGCACGGTCTTCATCAGTGACCTCTTCCCGATCCTCCAAACTAAAACAACATCTGGGTAAGCCCGCGTGTTCATATCAAAGGCCTCTGACTCAGATTTACCGAGTTTCACACAAAATTTAATCGAGTACTTCTGCTTTTGCGCATCTTCTTCATAATTTGGTACTTACAAGCAACTTAACTTAACTTAACTTAACTTTTTCACTTATTGGGAACACCTTCAAGAAAAAAATGCAGATATCTTCGTAAACTTTTTTTGCGTTGGATTTCGGGGCTGATGGTATTAATGCTARACTAWGATAGACGAAATTATCTCCRACTTCGTAGTTATGACTGTCACAGACCCATATAGTGTCATAGGTGTCATCGACGTGCGACGTATGTATTCAAAAAGTCTTCTTCCGCTCAATGTAGAGAATTTTAACCTGGTATCACACGGCGATAGCAACAAA
>NW_017535610.1:0-1938 GCF_001853355.1 Bactrocera latifrons | reverse complement strand
TTGAGTGCAACATCCTCTGCATAGGCAATCACCCGACAGTAATAAATCTCAAGTTTTTAGAGCATTGACGATCTATAAGAAAGGAGAAAGAACACCATGAATCTATGAAATCCTCTTTGCCATCCTTATCTTGGACTTGTATATTGCATGTTCCGCTTTATACTTTGCCCACTCGTCAGTTAATCCCTTTCAGCGGGCTTTATTGAATAACCGTATGTAAGAGAAGGTAATTGGGACTATGTCGGCAAGAGAGGTTCTTCCAACAAATTTTCTTGTCGTATTCACTAAATATGTATAGTATATACTACTTTTTCCCGCAACTGTTTCCAAATTTGCATTATTTTGTTCCAGTTTTTGCTATCACCAAACGCCACTGCAACCTAGTTACAATTAATACACTTGACCGCACATGCATATAGTTAAATTGTTGACCAGAGCAAAAAGTGTGACAATTAAATGATTACAATTACAAAATCTGCTGTCAAGATGACACTGTGGTCAGCATATATGTATTTAATACCCATAGTGTTTTCCATATATACAGTCATGTTCATGAACATAGTGCTGCAATAGTTTCTTCCATTTAGAGATCTTTTCTAATATATACTGGCTTGCCAAGCGCGACTATTTAGCTACGCTTCGACTACGTTTTCTTCAAGAATTTTTTATTAGGAATTTTTGTACTTTCTAAAACTACATGATGTTCATTAAAATAACATTGCTTGTTGTTAGGCGTCCACAAATCAAAAAACTATTAAATAACTTGTTGCGATAAGTATAATAAGTGTATTTAAGGCATCTAAAAATTTACGAAAGAAAGTTTTTTGAAGTCTCAGTGCTCTTTCATAATGGGTAGAATAAGACATTGTTCTATCAATAAGCTTTATTTTGTAGAGAAGCTAAGTACAGAAAGGAAGTTTATTTTCATTTTACGTTACAAAAATCAGTAAACGTAAAACAAAGTAAGACTAGTCTATTCAAGTTTGGGAAGTAGGTATTCGAAGTAAACAGAAAGACAAATGTCCAATACATATGCTGTAACTAAACTAAAGGCCTCTTATAAGTTTTTTCTTTATAATTTTCCATTTAACTAACTTTTTTTATCTCATCTACTTCCTTTCCATCACTTTTAGATCTTAGTGAAACTGTTGTTCACTAGAATTATCTAAATTACCAAAAAAAATATTATTTAATCGATTATCATATTTTCTACTAGACTTTTAAGGTTTGCCACAATATTCTGCAAAAATTCTACATAGTTTGGTGTTTCATGGTTTCTTAAGAAAATTTGGACAGCCAACAAAAAACATTTCCAAGCCTCGCTTTCCGAAATAGTCATAAACTGTGGTAGATCTAAAACTTTGATGAATTTGTACATTTATGGACCAAAAAAGAGTTAACCTTCCAACTTTTTTATACAAAACGTGTTATATTTTTCACAGATGTAAATAGTTTTAATTGCATTTAACCGTGTTCAACACTTTGACAAATTGCTTTGTGATTCGGAAACGGATAACTTATAATATCCCTAATATGATTTTGACAAAATAACTTTTTCTTAGCTGCTTCCCACTACCTTTCACTTCCACTTATAGAATGTACAGATTTCCGAGAATTTGGCAACAACATTGCATCTGAGCGCAGATAAATTAATTTTTAAACACAAATGGGTATTTTTAGTAAGCAAAACTGGATATYTAGTAGACTGTAGATACCTTTAGGTTTGATTTTTATTAAACTTTCAACCCTTTCACATAATTTTTCTCATATTTTCGGTCAAGAGCTTGGTAGTGGGTTCACGTTTTTATCAAAAAAAAAAATTGAATTTTATAACTGATAAGCCTGGTCAAAATATAAAAAGCGCAAATACTATAACAAAAGATAAATTCGCAATCTGGACACTTGGTACCATAGAAATTTTCAAAGATTTCAATGGCA
>NW_017535609.1:0-4702 GCF_001853355.1 Bactrocera latifrons | reverse complement strand
ATCCCGACATATCAAATATATGTCAAGCACGCAAAGAGCTCCTAGAGACTAGAGTCATAACAACCTCTTTTTATGCCCAGCGGACTCTATTCGTCTAATACGCCATTCCCTACGGTTCAATCAGGTCGAAATAACACATTACTGGACCTATCGTCATATGACTTCGATACCAACCCACCCGAACCATATCACTTTTGCGAGGGTTAGTCAACTGCTGCAACAACAATAATAGCAAATAATGAAGAGCTAAGTTCGGGTATAACCGAACATTTCGAACTCTTGCAAACTTTCAAGGATTAATTCCAGGAAAGTACTTAAAGTACAAAAGGCTTGTTAGTAGCTTGACTTTAATCATTCTAAGCACAAATGTGAACCGTTATAAGAAAAACAAGTTCGTCCAATTTACTATGATAACTCAGACTCTCAAACTTCAGGTTTACCAGAGGTGCAGCTGGGAGCGGGGGACGGTCTCGAAACAAGCGACTCGTTAAATAAATGCTTATAAAACTCTATAAAAATTGCCTAGGGAGGCTGTGCGCTCGGTTTAGAACCCTCCGCGTAGAAACAATGAGAAAGAAATAATCGCCTCGGATGAAAGATCGCATTCTTGATGATGACCACAGCAAACGTAATAAGAAGTATGATGTAAGGACATGCATCTGCGCAGCTGGTAGATGTCCGCCATCGCCGCGGTCCGAAAATGCGATTAGGTCCTTAGAGGTCACGGATTGCTAAGATGTTAGAACTAAAAGAAGCAGTCTTAACATAACTGTGGAGTATTCCGCATAATTCTTCATAAATAAAAAACAAATTTGCCTATATTGCCCTCTAAGATTCCTACTTGCTGTGACCTCATTCTGCTGCTAATCAATCCCGGCTTACGAACTGTGAAAACGTTTTTTGGTAAAAATTCAAAGGTTTTCTTTTTGTTTGCGCTTCAACAATTTAAATCAATTTCAGCGCGCATTGTTGGCACAACATTTTCGGACTGCCTCAAAATGTCCTCTAGGAGCGCTGACCGGAATCCAACAACAGTGCGCGCAATACGAATAATTAAAGAATGTAAAAGCAAAACAAAATAAAACGAAATTGACTGTGCCGTCAACATGAAATGCACCGAAGGTAAAGCGTGAGCGAAAGCCCCCGTTTATGATACAAAAAGAAAGAAACTGAAGTGAATTCATGTTTGGTGCTCGCCGGCAACGGGGGTGTGAAAGTAGCAATTATTACACATTGTGGACTGCTGATTGACTGTCACTTTCGAGTGCCGAAAGACCACGCTGCTACACGGTTCTTTTGCCAAGCGACGCAGCGCGTACTTTCCCATACTTAAATGTATCGTCAGTGGAATCATACTTCCTTGGCGGCTGCCAACAGAGCCAATGGCGGTCGGCCACATCCTTTGAGCACAATTCCAACGCCAAACTACGAAAGCAGAAGCTGCGCTGAAGGCAGGGTACGCGGAAGCATCGGTCTATTGTGGCGCGTTGTCATTGTGTCGTCGCTGGTCTGTCAACGCTTCAACAGAGCGCTGACCAAGCGAACGGCCGGTGTGTGGCGCGTTTGTGTGAGCACTGTTTAGTCGCTAAGCTGCCGGCTGTCCTTGGTGCGGTCGTTTGGTGCGATTAAGTAGTCCGACATTCGACCGGTTGCCTGCGTGACGTGCCGCAGTTCTTGTCAAAGGCTGCTTTGGCTGCTTTCGCAGTAGCTGCTTCTCACTTGGCGCGCCTAGTGAACCCGTAAACGCAATAAAATATAATTGTGCTCGTTGCTTCCAAGGCGCACACCGCAGCGTTGCCTGCCGTCAGCTGGTGGCCATTGTTCTCGCCGCTTCAATGCTCCGCTGGTGCGAGTCTTCCAGTCGCGTTTTATTAAGCCTTGTATGCGTTTCTTTTATTTAAGTTTTTTTTCTTGGCTTCTTCCATTAGTACTTACGTCTTTTGTTTTGTTGTTGTATTTTTTGTTTCTTTCTAACAATTGCTGGCAATACTTTTGCATTTTATTGCGTTTGGCAACTTATTTTTTCGTTCGTTTCTGCACATTGCCGCTTTATTGCTATTGCCAGCGCGCGCTTGCTGCTGTTGTTGTTGTTGTTGGGTAGCAGGGCATAACATTAAAAATTTATAAGTTTCAATTTTGCCGTTGTGTTTCTTTCTGATTTGCTTCTTTAATTTTTTGTGCGAATTCATTTAAAATTCAGCCAAGCCTCCCATGCTCAGCCACACACATACACACACACACATACACATGTATATAATCCCGCTCTCCACTTCGCGGTTGTAATTTGGGTATGTGGTTGGGGATTTCGCAAGCAAAACAATCTGTGGAAATTGAATTTGTTTGTTTTCCGCGTCAATCCACTTCAGCCGCCGCGTCTATTGCCATATTTTCCTTCACCTTACAGAAGTTTGTGTAGGCCGGCGGTGGCGTGCTGATTACTTGCCTTTGTGTTTGAGTTTTCTTTTGTGCAAAAATAAAAATTCATCGCTGTGAGTTAATCGTGCAGAAAATGATGCTAAAATATTGTGAATGCGAGTGAAGTCAGCTGAGTCTGGTGCTTCACCTACTTCTTTTATTGATGCCCCAGTTGCAGAATGGCAATAAATGTTCCAACTCTAATTAAATTAGTTAAGTAAATGCTTAGGCGAGTAACATAAGCAGTTGTTGAATTATAAATTTATTTATAACTGTAAGAGACTTACAAAATTTCACAACAAGAAAAGTTGTCAGAATTTTGTAAGCGCACTTTCAGGAAATTGCAACATGTTTGTAGTTTTTACCGTTACGCCACGATTTCTATGTTTTCTCTTTTCAGGAAAAAGGTAGACAAAAGTTTGTTAAGGTTTCTCTTTAATTTCACCCCCAATGTAGTAATAATCCATCACAACAAAAGAAGACCACCGCTAATAGCCGTTACTTTTCTCTATGAAAATGTTGACTTATTGTACCTGTATTCCAACATTGTACGGATGTTCCAAAGCACCCCGCAAAAATGTCACGAGAGCCTTTAAATTTCCACTGGAAATAGCCAACGTCGTTGTGCTTTAAGCGAACGAAGGGGTCGGCACGGCAGGTAATGGCAGGTTAATTACGAAATAAGTTTAAACAAATAAGAAAGCCCTGAAAATCTGTACACCATGTTAGGTGCGGCTGATTAAGTCCACCTGACCGGCATACCACATAGCATACTGGGAGTTGTGAGCTTGATTCTGTTGAGGTATCAGCCACAGCGTGTATCAGTAAACAGCCACATTGATTTTTGGTCAGAAATATGATGGAATTGTGTATGGAAGTGTTATTCTATGTTGGATTTCAAGGTTGACGTTATTGTTGGTGTTCATGCTGGTTTCAAGATAGACGAAATAATCTACGACGTCAAAGTTATGAGTGTTAACAGTGACGTGCGAGCCAATGCGTGAATGTGAGAACTGTTTGTTTTGATGACAATTACTTTGGTGAAATCTACATATCAATTCGCTTAAACTGCCCGATCTCTTTAGTTCCTTAAAAGGAGGTTTGAGGCAATGAAACCGAGGCAAACAAATCAGTTCTGGAATACAGGAAACACGGCGTATATTTTAAACATAATTATGCATGGTAGATACACCAACAAGCTTCTATTTCTAGGCAGCTGGGAAGTTAGTAAAATAGTGGAAGTTAACACAGTGCTGCTACTTTTAAGATGCAATCTACAAAAAATTTTAAAAGTGGATTTGGCGGAATGCGGATCATGGAATATTATCTCTATGAACGACCAACATTCAGCCGGTTGAGAGAGAATAACTTCCACGGTTGCCAATGCTCTGACTCAGGAGACATTATTCAGCTGCAATGGTCAGTTTTATTTCAAATTATCTGAGTTGTTGAGCAAATCTTGATTTAGTTACCACCCGGGAGCACAATGGGCCGCCCAATGATGGCTTAACTATGGCTGCCTGCAGTCTGGCGACCTCGATTAATAATCAATGTTTTTATCTCTTCCATTTTACTATATTATCATTATTATAAGATTCACATTTCATGAATAAAATCTACACTTTTTTCGAATTTGTCCTCGGGTATACATGGTAAACTTTGTAGTAGGAATCAAGGCAAGACTAGGTGTATGAGAGAGCGGTGTATTTTCTTTAATGATAAGTAAAAATGTTTCGTTTTGTTTAGTGAAGGAGTTTTCAGTCGATAGCCATAAGGAATTTTGTATTTGGACTTGTATGAGGCTCGTACAGACTACTTAGGTATAGCTTGGCTTACTGTTTTCTAAACTCGAGTTACAGTCACTTCATTTTGTACGTCAATGTCGAGCACCTAAGTGTTAAATGCTTCAAACAACCCCAACATTTCATTGTTACGAACTTTTGGATACCAAACCATATCAACTTATAATCCCATTGTTTGGTCAGCTATATAAAAAAATGTAGCTCTTAGTAGAGAGTTTCTTAACGATGTTTTTAATGCTGCACAAAATAAAACTTTATGTATTGATAAATTTCAATAGAAGCACAGGGAGGTTCAGAGAGGACATAAAAGAGAGTGAGGATTTTAGTTTTAGTGAGGGTGGTTTCACAATGGTCCGACTAGGTCTAGTTGCGTTATCAGACATCCACTCTACCTACTTATCTACATAACACGTGCCTGAGGGAGTCAGGCAACATGTCAGTGATCTATGGTGAGAAACCAGCTACGTTTGGCCTGTTGATAATCA
>NW_017535608.1:532614-548690 GCF_001853355.1 Bactrocera latifrons | reverse complement strand
GCTGCGTCGCGAGAGAATGAGATGAGTCCGTAAATGTCAGCGCGCAAGAATCCGAATGAAAAATGTGTTCCACACATGAAATATAAATAAAATTCTCGATATAACAAAGCRGCAGCATTCGGTGTAGAAAGTCGGCAATTAAATGGTACATATTTATATCCATACTATCTAAGTATATAAGTGCTAAGTGCTTGTGCTGACTATAAGGTTAGGTTAGGTCTTGTTAAATGGGTGGTAAAATCACACTTAGACTTTTTTCCGACCTTTGACGAAAAACTGCTATAGTGTATTATAAGTTACTATAGTTGGTTATAACTTGTAATAACTCGACTTAGTTGTTTTAGTTTTATTTCACTTGGATGTCTAAAAGTATGAGATCCGTGGTGTTTTGGCTTTGTTCCGGCACAAGAAGGATATTCCACTAGGAAGTGTTGAGACGATTCTTATCTTCTTATATACAGCTCTCTAACCGCTTTCGTTTTACCTTGAACCGGAAAAATCTTTCGACTGCACAGCGCTAGTATTTAGTTGACCAACACTTGCTGAACTGGTCTGTGGCCAAACAGTCTGTTCATAAAATTACTCGTTACTAGAGATAAAGAGTTCAGACATCTTTTCACTACTCTTTCTCACATAATCTGCGGGCTCAACATAGAGGCTAATATCACTGCCCTACTTACGGAGTGCATAGTCACTAATCAGCAGGAGATTGCGATTTAAAGCTATAGATCTACTGACAACCACTTTCGCCTAGAAGATGCTGCAGTGATCGGAAAGCCTAAAATACGGAGCCCACAGGTCCAGCTGAACCTCCACGTTGATTGATTTCGGCAAAGAGCTGTAACTACTGGATATTGCATAGGAAAGAAAATGTTTCATATAACTGGATATTGAAGACACATTCACGGCAGCATTTCTAAGAGCTGTAACTGATGGATATTCCAGATGAAACTGCTGGATATTCCATAGGAAAGAATATAGGTAATTTAACTGGATACTGAAGACATGTTGCCAACGCTTGACAGCAGTGCATAGCTTCCATTATATTATGGATTGAGGATATTTCATGAAACGATTTCTAACGAAGGTAGTTGGACTAACAGTAAGCCCAAGACTAAATCATACCATAATCTGTACCAAAAAAACTACTTTTCCGTTTTGTAGTTGGTCAAAGTAAGCCATGTTTGGTTAAGAAATTTTTTCGAACAAAACTTCGAAAAAATTCAACTAAATTTATGTTTATAAATCTGTGCCAAAGTTGGTATACACTTATATACAAGACAAGAATCGAACGATCCACAAATGAACTATCTTTAAGAAAGACTGAAGTAACAGCACCTTCCCACCCATGTAGAGGTATGAAGAAGAGCCGTGCCGACCAACAACTCCAACTAACCAGCTTTCTACGCTATTAAGATAATATAATGTTGTTGATTGTAATGGAGATGAGCTGCTGCCACTGCTTTTGTAGTTCAGCTGAAGATGATGACGAGAATGTTTACCTCTACCGTACTAGCACAACAATAGTCGACTGCTTGTACCCGTGCCCGGCCGTCAGTAGCTTTTCAATGAAGCCCACGAAAAATCGTCATGTTTCGGCAAATCAGAYCGCCAACCTGCCGGCAAGTGGAACCCAAACAACGGTAGTAGCAGCAGCCGGGAGAATGAAGTGGGAACGCAGAATTAACGCGCTGAGGATGCTAAGCTAAGGAAACAAAGGGGGTGGGGGTCAAGCAGGTGATGGCAGAATGATGATATGCTGGTTTTGAAAATAATCACGATTACTTACAGCAAAGAAGCATTAGCCATAACAATAACACAGTAATAATAACAATAATAGCAACAACAACAAATCCATTGTGCTATAATAATAATGCAGTGATGCGAACAAGCTCAAAGCCATTGGAAAACAACTTCACTTCAATTAATGCTAATCTACAAAATTATTACATTTGAAACATGCTGGACCGGTACCACTGTGAAGCCACTAGAAACCAAGAGAAAATCAAACATAAACGAAATATAGAATATTTCAGCACCAAKCGCTTGCTGGCTGGAGACGTCGATAGGTGGATGGGTCCAAGCGGAAGGCGGCAAGCGCGGCACAGGGCATTAAGTAAGCATTTATGGCGCCATAAAGCGTTCTAGSACGGCATTGTAGATAAGCGTTTGGTTGGACTCAGCAAGTAAGCGGCACTGGCAGAAGACGGAGTAGAGCATTATGTAGAAAATTAATATCATCGTTAAAATTAGGAACAAATTTATCTACTTTTACTGCGCGTTAGCGTAAGGTATATTATTTACTTTACTACTCCTAATATATAGCCAGATATGTTTATAGGTAGTTACATACCAGTTGTTGATTGCTTTCCAAGAGGTACACGCATGCAACTTTAACAGCGCTTTGATGGATAAGCACACAGGGAATTTGAGCGTCAAAAAGAAAGACACCTATTTTATGAGCCCATAAGGCATAATGCTAGGGTCATAACGCCGGTAAATATAATCGTGAGTGGCGCTGGGAAAGAATTATATAATAATTTCTACATAAAACCTTATATGTGTCCGTTCTATGTAGGAAAACCTGCGCCTAGTAGGGTAGAGAAAGTGCCCGGAAAGGAAAGGAAAGTGTTACGACGGCAGAAATAATTTTGATTATGACGAATATATAACCTTTACATGCTATTTATGGCTACTAAAGTAAAAATATTTTCACTACACATATGTAAATGCAGTAAAACCTGGATATGATAAACTCCGAAATTTCGAAAAAACTGCGAAAAATTGTTTTTTGCACAAGTTCAATTAAAACTAAGAAAATGTTAACTCCGGTTGCACTCAGGTGCATTGTTTTTTTTTTATAGTATTAAAGAGCATAGAAAGAGCTTTACATTGATTTTGTTCGGTCTGTTTGTATGGCAGCTATATGTTATAGTGATCCGATTAGAATAATTTTTATGAAGACTGTAGCGCTTCTTAAGGTAATAATTCGTGGCAAATTTCGTGACGATATCTCGTCAAATCAAAAAGTTTTTTCTACAGCGACTTGATTTTGAGCGGGCGGTTTGCATGACAGCTATATGCTCCGATAAAAATATTCTTTTTACATATTGCACTGATTTAATAATTTTTTTACATATTGCATAAGTGACTTAGGCAATAATTCGTGGCAAATTTCGTGACAATATCTCTTCAAATTAAAACGTTGTCCATACAAAAGCTTGATTCTAATCACACCGTTTGTATGACAGCTATTATATGAAGTGTTACGTTCTGAATAATTTCTTCAAAGATTATACTGTTGCCTTACATAATAACACATGCATTGTAAACTTGAAAAGTTTTGAGCACTTGATTTTGAGCACGCAGTTTCTATGGCAGCTATATGCTATAGTGCTCCGATATTGACGATTCCGACAAATGAGCATCTCCTTGCTGAGAAAAGCATGTACGCGGAATTGCAGCTCAATATCTCAAAAATTGGACTAGTTCGGGACTAGTTCGTGTATTTTAGAGGCTCTCCGCCCGTATTTTCTATGCGTTACAAACTTTATGGCAAACTTATTAAATAATTTTCAAGCGATAAAAACAATCTGAATTTCATGTTGGTAAATTTTTAGTTCATATGCTTTATATCGATATTGCACTGTACCATACCATAAATTGTAAGCACACCATGGGTGCGTTAGCCGCTAGCTGCACTATGTGCCTGGTATATATAATATATATGTATGATGGCTATATATGCATAAACAAATTCGTCTTTAGACTGCGTTGTACCAACTGGCAGCGTTTTGGAGCAGTCATAAAACTGTCAACAAAGCCAGGGGCACATTAGCGCGCCAGCACGTCGAGACTCCAAGTGAGCGATGGCCTCCCTCATTACTGTGTCCATTGCATAACACAGTATAGCATAGCCGGCAGTAACATGCCAGCGCAGAGCAAGTGTCATAAAAAAGCGCATTGTAATGTTAATATTAATAATAACAATAATAACAGCCAACGATGATAATAAAACATATTAAGACAATTATTTCATGCAACACAAAGCATGTATGGACGAGTGTGTGGGTACATGAGCATATACATATATGTATAAATATACATATATATATTATGGTATGTAGGTACTAATTTGAATGTTGCTACAAACGTTTAACGAAGTTGATGCGCTGTGGAGATGCTTAGCTGTCAGTCCATTATAACAAATGTACGAGACGTACGAGGTGGCAAGCATATGGTGCGGCGAACTGCTTGAGCTCCAACAGCAACTGTTACTTTTGGATGTGCTAGTGGTCCGATATGATTTTTTTGTTTTAGATATTGTGCCTTGACAATAATCCATGCCAGATTTAGTGAAAATATCTAGTGAAATAAAAAATTTTTCCATGAAAGGACTTAATTGTGGTCGTTCAGTTTCTATGGCAGCTATACGCTATAGTTATTCAAACTGAAATTTGTTTTTGGAGATTGAAACTTTGACTTGGTGTATAATTTATGCCAAATTTTGTAGAAATATATCTTAAAATAAAAAAGTTTTCCATGAAAGAACTTAATTATGGTCGTTCAGTTTGTATGGCAGCTATACGCTATATTTATCCGATTTGAAAAATTTCTTAGTGTGTTGTAGCGCTATACTGGGTAATAGTGTGGACCAAAGTTTACTAACATAACTCGTACAACAAAAAAGTTTTCTGTACAAGAACCTAATTTTGTTCGGTTATTTGTATGGCAGCTATATTATGTAGTTTTCCGATCTCAAAAAATTTGCTTGGAGATTGTAGTGCTGCCCTATGTAATAGTATGTGCCAAGTTTTGTAAAGATATTTTGACAAATAAAAAAGCCGTCCATACAAGGACTTCATTTTCAGCGTTTAGTTTGTACGGCAGCTGCACGCTATAGTGAGCCGATGTGAAAAATTCATTCGCAAATTATACCATTACCTCATACCATAGTCCAGGCAAAATTTCGCGTAGATATCTTGTCAAATAAAAAAGTTTTCTATACAAGCACTTGCTTCCGCGTGAATGAATGTTTGTACGGCAGCTATATGCTATAGTAGTTTGAGTTGAAATTTTTTTTCAGTAATTACAGTACTACGTTGGGCAAGCATATAGGCATAATTTTATGAAAAAATCTTGTCAAATCAAAAAGTTTTTTAAACAAGTATTTAATTTATAGGGTATTCGAAGCTTCCTTTCTCTACATACATATATAGCACGCATAATGCAATCAACACGACATGAGAAAATCCGTTTTATATACATACATACATATGTATTTTCCTCACAATACGCCATGCCTACCCATATGTATTAAAATTTTCTAGTTACTTTTTTTCTATATTTGTATGCCACAGCTTCCAGGCAGCCACTGTTCGCATTTGGTGATTATAAAAAATTTCAATGTTGTAGCAATAAAACACAAAGCCATCTTAATTTCTTTATTATTTACATAAAAATGCAGGCGCACATGCATATTTACACTCACGCACATCGGCAAACACAAACATATATGTACATATGTATCATAATTCATGCCCATCATATATGTATGTATGTTATGGCTGAGGCAGGCAGTTTTACAAATTATAACAAAAATAAYAGCAGCAATAATATGCTTACAAAGGCTTCATCGACGCGCAAAAAAATACTTACATAAAAATTTCGTTAAAACTCTTTTATCGTCTTGATTCGTTGGGCGCGCCGCATTTGATGTGCTGACATCTCTCATCTTGTCTGTTTGGCTTATCGGCACCTTTTTGTGGCAAATTTTAATAATTTTAAGTATATATATTTTTTAGTAGCCGCGTAGTATTTCGCTTCGTTTTTATTTATTTTTTCTTAGTTGCTGTATTGCTGTGTGTGTCGTTATGTGCTTTTTCTTTGATTTCAATTTTTGATCTGCGGTAATAGCGCTTTTTTATTATACTTGTAGATTTAATAGCCCTAATAAAAGTTTATAAACTACAAATTTCTTGAATGCTTAATTTTTTTCGGGGTCAAATTCTTTTTGTTATATTATTATGATAGCTGTTAAAATAAAATAAAAATACCATAAGGCAGTAGATTGAATTTTAATTTTATGTTTTTTGATCCATACTCTTCAAGCAGGTTTCTTCGTGTATTAGTATACATTTTAACAAAGTCTGCTGATTTTGACAAATACTGAAATATTGACATCTTCAAAACATAAAATTAATTTTCGAATATTTGAGTGTCGATGACGGAAAAAATATCAAGTAACCAAGTCTTAATACTAAACTGGCTGAACGCTAAATGTTTGTAAAGATCTTATTTATCTTCTCTTGAAAGATTCTTCTTTTCGAACTGTGCTAACGTTGTTGGYAACTTACAAGGCAATCGTCCGGYCGGTCCTTAACCACGCMGCACCAGTATGKTCGCCTGYATGCAGTGAAACAAAGGCTAGGAAGCTTGAAATTTGGGATGTCTCTTGATGTCTCCCATCGAACACCTGCGTAGTGAGGCCCGACCTTCTTCCTTACTGAATGGCGCTCTTGTAGTCACACCATCATCCATTGCCGACGAAGGGTTCGAGCTGCCGCACGAAATAAGGGTAACCCTTGCGTCGCTTCATTCTGGATATTGTAACAGGTTACTTATCCAGAATAGACCCGCTCATATCAAACATATGTCCAGCGTGCAATGAGTCTCGGCGCACAAGCCACCTCTTTGGATGCCCTGCTGACTCAACAACTCACATCCCTCTATCTTTGGTTCGACCTCGTGCGCCTACCGTTGGTTGACGTCGAGGGCAACTTTCCTAATCTATACCATTCTTACGGGAATTAGGTATCCGTTTCAACAACAACAGAGTCTTTTTTGGCTGACCCGCAAATATAATATTCAGGCATCTCATCATCTTCCATACATACATACACACACTATTACTAAATTTTCTTTTACCTAGAAGTAGGAGCTTTTTGGTCTGTGCACCATCAACAAGACGCCAAAGTAAGTTTGTGGCATGCTAGTTGCTAGTGTTCCAAGAACTCATGTGTTCCTTTACGAAGGAAAGAGCTTAGGAGTATTGTGCTTCCAGCTGACCTCGAGCCAGGTCTTTCTTCATCTTGTCTTTCCAATGGATTGCAGGCTTTTCCTTCCAGTCTGCTTCCCCCGGATCTCAGAGCTCTTAAATCGAAACCATTTGCAACTTAACTCTCATTCAGTTTCATATTTATTAAAGAAAATAAAATAAAATTTTGACTTCAAAAAATAGTTATTTCTTTTCTGAACAGAAAATTCGGTTTAAGGCCAAATGAAATTCCTCCCACCAACATTTCTCCCTTCTTTATTGTACCCTCTCCGTCGCTATCAGCAAGTAGATCGCTTGATTTCCTCAAACAAATGGCATGAAAACTGCCACCATACGCTTTCCGCACCTGTTCGCTGCAGAAGGGTCCAAGCCATCATTTAACTCATAACACAAATAATGGCTTTTATGTTTTTCGCTTTCTTCTTTGGCCTTTTTAAGTAAAATTGATAACAAATTTAATTATTTTAGCGTGAAAATTTACCCTCATTACAACATCACCCTCCATTACAACGGTAAAACAATAAAAAAAAAAATTACCAAAAAATAATACCGACTACCCAAATAATATGCCGAATTAATTAATGCAATGCAAATTGCCGAAAAAAGCAATAAACGTCAGACCTAAAAAAGATAGCAACGGTCAAACAACTAAACAAGTTGTACGCTGCCAAAGGCCAAACGCACCCAGCAGACAAATGAAATGCAATTAAATAGGTATACGAGCGCCAGCGCATGTGTATGTGTAGAGTGCGTGTGTGTTGAAATAAACTACAGGCTGAGACAGAAATTACTTATCAGGTAACCAAACTAATTTGTGTACACTTAACGCTTCACATGGCAAATTCGCCCTTCGAGCTGCATAAAGGAAATGCTAACTTCCTCATCAAAAAGCAAAAAAGAACCGACTACAAGCTGAATTGAAACACTTAAAAGCGTCGCAGAGACAGATAATTCACTCAGTCAGGTTGTAAATTTTTTTTGCTGCTTTCTGTTTTTGCCATTTACAATTCGTTTCGGTTATTTTGGTGCTGGCGCTGGTGTTGTTGTTGTTGCATTTTTTTTTTTTTTATCTTCTTCAAAATGTTTGGTGCAAGTGTGCAATTGCTGGCAGCTTGTCATGCTTACACTGAGATTAATGTTGGTAGTGTCAAACAGGCGTAGTATGAGAGTTTTCTACACCTAATATCGTAAAGAAGCAGGAAGAAACCTTAACTTCGATTTCTCCTACCCGGAATACCCGTCAAAAATAAAACAGGAACTAGTTTCTGATCGTTCAGTTTGTATGGCAGCCATATTCTATAATTATCCAATTCATTATTGGATAATATTCGACCGAAYAGACTACAACCAGCACGCAGTTAAGAAAATACAACAGTCATTGCTCCACAAAGACCACTCGGCGCCGTTCGTAACTACTGGAACTGACTTATGGAACGACTTGGCGCATTTTATGTCGAGATTTTAAATTGATAGCATATAAACCAAAGCTTGTGCAAGCACTGAAAGCGCTTGACTTTGACAAGCGACATTGCTTCGCTCTATAGGCTCTTGAAAAATTCCAAGGGATCCGACGTTATCGAGCCAATTTTTGTTCACCGATGAGACCCATTTCTAGCTCCTTAGGTATGTAAAGCAGCAATATTGTCGCATTTGGAACGAAGACCGCTTTAAGAGATTCAAGCGCTGCCAGTTCATACAGAAAAAGCAACGGTTTGGTGTGGTTAGGTCGATGAAATCATCGGTCCATATTTATTTMAAAATTATGCCGCTGAGAATCAATGAATATTTTGAGAGCATACTTCAGTGAGCAGATAATTCTAATAATTCTTGGTTCTTAGATAGACAAAATACGACTTCGAAGTTATAACTTAAAAGTTAACGATATACATAAATAACGACTTTGTAATAGTACCTGTTCTTCACCGACCACTGAAGTTTCAAGGTTCCCAACAACTTTCTGTGTAAGAATCCGATATTTTTATACTGTCACTTACTTTTCTCGCTCAGTGTACGAGGGTATCAGCAACATCAGAAACTGTGACGTTGAATCGAATTAACTACAAGCGACTTAACATTATTACCAGCTTAAATTTACTATATAGCAGAGAAAAAAGAAAGCAGACGAGAAAATTTCGTTACCAAGAGGCACAAAAATTTAGCCAAGCTGAAACGAAAAACAAAAAAAAAAAAAAACAAAAAACCAACAGAACGGGAATCAAATTGTATGCGCGTGCAAGCAGCAGAGTACGACAGCCGGAATGCATAGGAAAGGAGAACAGTCGAAAACCAAAACCGAAACTGAGGTGGCAACTGCTGGACGATGGACAGTTTAGATATCCAAAATGCAGGCCTTTGCGAGGCGRGCGTGCGGTTGTGAATCGGTCTGCTTGCAACCAACCGGTCGATCAGGATGTGCGGGACGAACGTCAAAGCAGGCAAACATTCAGGCAGACAGTGAGTGCTGCGCTTGAGTACGAGTACATTGGTTCGTTTGCTGACACGGATATGTGATAACAGTGTTGCYTACGAAACACTCAATTAACATACATACTTATGTTGAAGTTTTTGGAGATAACCAGCGCTCTGTTCGCGTGTGTGTGTGTGCGTACACCGGTGAATGCTTGTACCTTTTACCGGTTAAATGGCAACAGCAATAACAACGATATGGCCAACAACGAAAATTAATGGCATACACTTGAGTTACATGCACCAGCTTGTGGCAACAGCATTCGTACAAGCAGAGAAATGTTGAACGCACAGTGGCGGATGACAGATACAACGGAAAGATATGTATCTGCCACCACTAGCAGCGACCACACTCACACACACACACACACACACATACATACATACATGTGTACGAACATGTACAAGGTAGCGAATGCTTGCGAGCCGAAAAAAACAGTAGCAATGAATGCAATCAAGAGCAGCAGCAGGCGGAACACACTCATACGCACATATGTATGTACAYACATGTGAAGAAAATCAAGTAAGCGTAAGCAAGAAAGACATCAGCAAAAGGAAAGGCTTAAGTTGTTGGGCTTAAGCGAAAATGAACGGGCTTTGCTTTAACATTTATGCAGCAGCACACAAAGTCGTAGGCAAAATTTGATTTGAGGAGGGGTTTTCTGAGGCACAGAATATTGATGTAAATAAGCGTATCATGCCGCTCGSAGAAATCGTGGTGTTCTATGAATAAAGTGCGCTTGAATTTCGATATATTTACATTTCGAAAAGTTGGAGTGGCATTTTTGAAGAAGTAAGAATCTATGATTTCCTCCGTCCCACTGCCCACACCAAACTGTTTTCGTTTTTCTTGATGAAAGGGCAACACTTCAATCTCTTCAGGTTACTCTTCATCTCACATACCGCATATTTGCTTGTTTTCATACGCTTTGAGCCAGAAACGGACCTCATCGCTGAAAAAAAATTTGAATCGAAAGCGTCGGATCTTCTTTGAACTTTTCAAGAACCCTACAATGGAGCGTTGTCGCTGAGGAAGGTCGGCCGGCTTTAGTTGTTACTGTATTTTGTGCGTTTTGAATTTATGATCTCTTCGTAAAATAGGCGCAGTCGTTCCATGCGTCAGCCAGAGTTGCTGCGAACGGCGCCGAATCGACTCTTCACGGTCTTCGTGTACACTCTCAGCTACGGCTGCTTGATTTGACGCGAAAGTTCTCCCATCCCATCCCATTTTTGMAGAGATCAACCGAAGTAATRGTCCGAAGGTGCCAAGAYTGGCGAACATGGYCCCTGTGGTGGCACATCCCATTCAAGCTGCTGGAAACAGAGGAAGATGAAGATCTTCACTCCGTTGGCTACACTTGGAATCTCTAATTGGYGTCAAACAGTGAAAARATAAATTAAAAATGTCACCCCTYTTCAAAAMCAAGCCTGTGTGCTGATGAAGCCTTCGCAGTTTGCACTAATGGCTATACTGTTGTTATGTTGCCCATTACTTCCTTTCGATCCGCTTTCATCAGTAAATCCATTCGCGCTTCCAGCGAACCAAACGAGTGACAAACCGAGAGCAGGCCAACTGCCAACCGATACCATAGGCTTGCGTACCATCAGCCAACCATGCATASCAACTTCAGTAGTTCCAATGCATTTCKCTCGACGAAAAAGAAAGAAACGCTCTTCCCCTGCTGCTACAGCGCTGTTAGGTTGCTTAAACGTAGTTGCATTTTTGCTTCCTACCGTGGCTGTGTACTGTTGTTGCTTATGCGTTGTTTTTGTTACTTTTGTTTCGTGTATTTTTCGTTACTGTTTCCTACATCTTTTTTTTAATACTATCTCTGCTGCGTAATCAATGTATTAAGGTGTGTGTGTGTAGCCGTAGCCAAGCGAAACACCGAAATAAATGTTCTGTGAAGGAATTTCGACATTTTTACATTCATGTTTTTTCGCTTCAATGTTTCGGGCTTTTGGTTTTTTTTTTTTTCTTTGCCAGAGAGTGTGTTGCTGCTGTTGCAGTTGTTGTTGCTGCTATAGTTGCAGTTACAAACTTTTTACATTTTCCTTCATCCTTCTGTAAATTACGGTGTTATTGCAAGTAAATAGTTACACTGAGAAAAAGCAAGACAAGAAAGGTTGTATAAAAGGTTTCMATTTACAAGGAGTGAAAGCTTCACAGACTTTTATGTTTTTTATGGCAGGTATAAGGTCTGCTCGAAGAACCCAGAAAGCTCTCTTTGAGAAGCTGAAATTGATTTAGGAAAGCTTTGACAATAACCCGGCAGCTATTAAGCTCTCTTAATGAAATCATCAGGCAATACGTAAAAGCTCTTCAGTTAGTACAGCAGTGATCAAAACTGGTCTCTGCGCGGCGCATTAGCCTATAAACTAACCTAACGTAGCCTAGAGAAAATATGACTAATATAGCTCTTTGAACAAAGAAATTTATAACTTTTCTTGATTAAAAAAATTAAAAGCTTGCATGATGTGTCATAAGAGCTTTCATTTTTTGCGAAGCTTTCAAGTGAATTTATTGAATATTTATACATAAATGTCTGAAAAATCTGAAAACGTAATAAGCTTTCACAGACGAAAGCTCTTCAGCTGACAGAAAAAGCTTTCAAATATATTTATTGAAAAGACAGTTTATGCTATACATAAACTTCCAAATAGTCTGAAAACGTAATAAGCTTTCACAGACGAAAGCTCTTCAGCTGACAGAAAAAGCTTTCAAATATATTTATTGAAAAGACAGTTTAAGCTATACATAAACTTCGAAATAGTCTGAAAACGTAATAAGCTTTCACAGACGAAAGYTCTCCAGCTGACAGCCAGTGCTGCCAGTCATGGGCTAAAGTGTGATTTTATTACCTTGACTTGATAACTAAAACCGCTTTCACATTTGGCTTCTGCCAGTGCACTAAATCAAAAGAATAACAAACAAGGAAATGCTCGCACCAGTTGGTACACCACAGAACTTTATAGCCTTTTACTGACACAAAACGAACTGAGCAAGCAACTCAGCAATCGGCCAACCAGTCAGCCCAACAACCGAGCAACCAACCAACTAAATAACCAACTAACCAGTCAACCGACAACCTACTGTGTGAGAAATGTTTTCTGTGGAACATTCAAAAGCTAGAGTTTTCCAGCAAAACAAAGCGACCGGGCACCGCGCAACGAGCATGGACGGACAGACGGATGAAGTGTGGCGGTGTGGATACCGGAAAGAAAAGTGCACTGCTGACCAAACGCAAGGCACTGAATGGAAAGCGATTGGTTAGCAAGCGCAAAATATGTGTACGTGTATGTGTGCGCYCATGTGTTGGTGCTTGCAACAACAGCGCAACTTGCCACAATGCAACAGGCATAAATTGGTTAAGGGTAACGAGCGGTCGGTTAGTGGGGCGAGACACTGAGGCATAATGTGCAACATACACAATTGACAGTTTCATAAATATGCAATTTACTATTGAAAAGGCACACGCACACGCAAAGAGGGAGAGATCTGTCTATAAGTGCTTGAACGCACAGTAGTTACTTTTTATGGGTATTTATTATACCCTATACAGGGTGGCTTAATATACATATATGCGAACTAGCCCTTTTTGAGATATCGCTCTGAAACTTTGCATACGTCCTCTACTTTCCAAGAAGCTGGTCAGCTGCCRAAATCGCTGATATCGCATCACTATAGCATAWAGCTGTCATACAAACTGAATGATSCAACAAAAGTTTTTGTATGGAAAACTTCCATACTTGACGAGATATCTGCGCGAAATTTGTCAGAGATTATTATCTGAAGCAAATATAAAATAACTGAAGAAATTGTTCTGAKCGGACTAATATAGCATATAGCTGTCATACAAACTGAACGAKTAAACAGAAGTTCTTGTATGGAAMACYTTTTTATTTGACTAGTTATTTTCAAGAAATTTGSCATAGATTATTATCCAATGCAACTCTATAATCTCCAARGAAATTGTTCATATCGGACTAATATAGCATATAGCTGTCATACAAAATGAACGTTCAAAATTAAGTTCTTGTATAGAAAACTATTTTATTTGACGAGTTATTTTCAAAAAATTTGGCAAAAATTATTTCCAAAGATACTGCTATAATATTCCCAAATTTTTTTTAAATCGGACCACTATATCATATAGCTGCCATACAAGCTGAGCGAACAAAATGAATTACTTGTATGGAAACTTCATTATTTGTGCAGGGTATGCCAGCTTTAGTGGAGCCAAAGTTAACAATTTTTCTTATTTTTGATATCTTTTTTTATTATTTTTCGACCTAACCATGCATTCGACTACTCATTCGGA
This sequence comes from Bactrocera latifrons, assembly GCF_001853355.1. Classification (NCBI taxonomy): domain Eukaryota; kingdom Metazoa; phylum Arthropoda; class Insecta; order Diptera; family Tephritidae; genus Bactrocera; species Bactrocera latifrons. The sequence goes on along the minus strand of NW_017535608.1, from coordinate 534,845 downwards.
TTCGGCATTCAACWTTCAGTCAGAATGGGCTTAAAATGACTTGGTTTTTGGTCTTTGTTTGAAATCAACAATTTTGCATTTCCTGTTTGCGCTTTCTCTTTCGCTTTGTATCGCTCTGCTTTTGTGGTTTTTGGCTTTTTATTTTTATTATTTGGTGCATTTTATCGCAAGGAAATTGCAACAACATACAGACACACATATGCGCAATTCGTTGCACATTTAAAAATATTCATTGTGACTTTATGAAAATTGCGTTTGCTGCTCGTAATGAAGTCGACGGACAATAATAATAGTGACTATATGATTTTATGCACGTAATACACATATGTACATATATTTTGGATATAATGGACCTCAGTACTACATGCTGTATCTTAATGCATACGGGTATCGGGTATGTATGTATGAATATGTAAGAGAGTTGCAAGGTTTTGCTCGAATTGCTTTTTCATTCGAATGATTTCATAAAAAATGCATTAATGGAATTTCACGTGTTGAARGAATATTGCTTTTTCAAAGGAAAAAACACAATTTAAGCAGAAACTGGGCTTGATGATGAGTTTCCGAACACTACTCTTGTACTAYGAAAAATTCGAAATCACCGAAAAACGATTGCAGTTGAAGAAAAAGAAAGTTCTGCATCACCAAGACAAAGCACCGTCTCGCTAGTCAGTGAAGTTGTTGCCAAAAAYCCATGAACTGGRCTTCGAATTRCTTCYGCATCCACCGGATTCTCCCATTCTGTCCCTCAACGACTATTTCTTGTRTTCAGTACTCAAAAGAATGCTCGTTGGAAARAAATATTCGTCGAATGAAGAGGTGATCGCCGACGGCCTAGGCATATTTTGAAACTTAAGACGGTTCTTACTATAGAAATGGCATCGAAAAGTTGGARGGTCACTATAATCTAAACTAAAAAACAACGGATTTTGCCAAAAAATKTGCTTTACTGTGTTAGACCGGGGCCTTTTTAATTGGCCGGTTATAAATTGTATATAAGCACACTAAAATTCTCGGTTCGYGCAACAAAATATGACATTTATGAGGGTAATTTGTTTGATAAATTTCAACGCCGCCACTGCCACAAGCGACCAATGAGTAGCACAAGCATTCATGCACCAAGCGGCAKCCTAGCGTCCAACGTGACTCTGCTGCCTCGTCCGCAGCCAAACCGCACAACAGCCACATTTCGTGGGCCACTTTTGTGACTTTAATCCACGCCACATCGTTTTTGAACGCTGAGCTCAATCGGCTTTCAGTATCGTGGTCTATTGCTGCAGGCCAACATTCTCATCGTTATAATCAGCAACAAAGTTGGCGGCTGCATGAAATCGCTATACGCCACTAGGCAATCAACGGCAGCCGCACTCACAGCTCGCTCAATGCTGGAGCGGCGTTTAGTCGCGCCATAATAAATAGTTTTGGTTAAGTGTTTGAGCCTTATCGAATGGCGAAAATACAAATTATGTATTTACGATAACAATAATGACAAGAAAGTAGCACCATAAACAAGAAGAACCACAATAGCAACAGTGGCCGCAACAATTGTTGACCATAAAGAAAACTATTATGTGGCTTAAGTAATTGCCGAAATGATTTTCTGTTTATTTTCTATTATCATTTGTCTCGCTCAACACCTTGAGCAACGGGGGGCCTCCCCTTCAGCTATAAACGACAACAGTCTGCTCAGCGCTTTCTTCTGCGMCGTTTGTCTACTTTGTTTGGTATATGCTTTTGTTTTCTGCAATTTTGCGAGCTTCTTCTTCTTCTGCTTCGGCTGCTCCTTAATTAATATCATATTTTCTTTCAGCCAACCGCGAGTTGTGGCAAGAAAGCGTGCGGTAGCGTCATCGGATTTGCGCTCCACTCACTTTTGCTGATTATTCTGTTCTGTTGTTGTTCTCATTGTTGTTGCATTATAGTTTATTAGTGTCTGGTATAAGTTTTACCTTCATTGTTGTTATAGCTGCGAGAAAGCTTTGTTTACTGCCAAACTTGCACACATTTATAATTTCAATAATAAGCACTGGAAGATAAGTGTTTATCAATTATTTGTTTGAGTCTGGCCTTGATTCGCTCGCCGCGGCAATATAGGTAAGTGTGTAATGCTGTAACCCTGAAGAGTGCTACATTATGTCTATTAGTCGCCACGAATCTTAACAACCTACTAATTAGACGGTATCAAAAAGCAACTCAAAGTTCCCTCTAAAGGGTATGATGATGCATCAGCT
>NW_017535608.1:526123-531790 GCF_001853355.1 Bactrocera latifrons | reverse complement strand
AAATTAAAAAAAAATTAAGAAAATCAGTTTCAGTCTAAAAATATATAATGAATGTATTTAAAGTCATGTTGTCTGCCACTTAGAGCGATGATTTTCAGATATTTTCAAGTGGAAACGGATCATGACAATTGGATTTCGTGTGCAAACTTATATTTTTAAAAATCTTAAATAACAATTGTGATACACTTTAAACATTGTAGCATCAAATATTGTTGTAATTGTTTTTGATAAAAAATAAAATTTGGCTAAAAACCGATTGCTTAATAATAATATTAAGTAAATTATTCCACTGTACCATACAACCAACCTTTCAAATTAAAAACACTGTAAATAATATTCAACATAACCAGTCAATTGAAAAGTCTCCGGCCTGCCATAGTAAAACAAATTTGTCRAATAACCTACAATTCCTTGATACCATCTTTGTTATAGGATTTGTCCTTTGCTTCAAAATAGGCCTCAATTTCGGCGATCATCTCTTCATTCGACTAAATTTTCTTCCCAGCGATCATACTTTTAGGATCTGAGAACAAGCCATAGTCGCTGAAGACCAGATCTGGTGGTGTACGGTGGCTGCAGAAGCAATACAAAGTCCAATTTATGCATTTTTGTCACCGTTGTCGCTGACGGTTTATTGTTTAGGTGAAACAGCATTTCTTTTTTCTTCAAATGCAACCGTTTTTTGGCGATTTCGTCTCTCCAACGGCCCTATAACACTTTGCACTTTGAGGTTTCTTTTGAAAGTAATCCATAAAAATTATTCCATGCTTACTTCAAAATACATATGTAAGCCATAACTTTGCCTGACGAGTGTTGCGTTTTTCCACGCTTTAGAGCGGACTTATCGTGCACTCAACTGACTTTTGATTGGACTTCGAAGTGAAATTGTTTCGTTCATTGTCACATATCGATGCAAAAACACGTGTTTCGTACTTTTGAATATCTTCAAGCACTGCTCTGAATAATCAACTCGTCGTTGGTTTTTGGTCAAAAGTGAGCTCGCGCAGCTCTCACTTTACACAGATCTTTCTCCTACCCAAATATTGGTGAATTGTATTATTTTCACGTTCAGTTAATATSTTTAGAGTACCTGGTATCGAGAACAACTTCTTTTTATGCTCATCGTAAAATAATTCTCTGTACTTTTTTGATGTTTTCGTCGGGAACAAGCTCTTTTGGGCGTCTACTGCGTTCTCCGATTTCAGTGTTCATTTCATCACGTCTAAGCATGGCTTACCAATCCTTGATAGTTGATTTTCCTGGGGTAATATCATTAAGCCAAGTTCTTGTTTCAACTATTTTTTTTTTTTTTCTTCAGAAAGCAATATTTTATCAAAACGAAAAGTAATTTTTATCCATTTTTGTTCACAATAACCAAGGTTGCTTCTCTCAAAGTGTTATAATTCGCAAAAAAATGATCCTACAGGTGTCAAATTTTGTGCACGGGTCTTTTGAAGGTTAATCCTAATTAAAAATCGAATGGATTAAATTCTAGTAGAGCTATTTATGGGTTCGATAGCGTGATTTTAGTAGGCTCCAAAATTTCAGCGATGAAAAATGTAAATTGACTTTGATCGTTTGAGTATATACTGGAGAAGAAGAGGAATTAAATATTTTTGAAACCAAAAGTATTCACTATCTGTTCGCTAAGTTTTTTATGTGAAATGTGTACAGAGAAGCTGTCATGGTGCTAACTCAGCTTTAGTTGTAAATTTGCAACGTGATATCGTTGAAATCAAATGTGTCGCTGCCTTCAAATTAGCGCAGCAAAAAGCAGACATTATGTTAATACAACTATGCTGGATTTTTTGGTAATAAAATATTTATGCCAAATATTCTAGTAATTTTCCTACATACTCGATAACTAATTAATTAACGCAGATTTTTTGTCCTCCACAACAGATCAAAGTGCTAATTGCGAGAAAGCAAATCGAGCAAATCATTTCAATTAAACCAACRCGACATATGATATATATATATGTACATATGCGTTCATTAGTGGAGTGCTTTGTAGCTTATTTAATTAGTGGCGCATGTGTAGCAAATTACATACATACATACATTTAAATATACATACATTCAAATATGTTTGTCTGCTTGTCTGCTTGTATGTTGGAAATATCGAATTATCAATAAAATTCAGTTGTGATTTGCATTTAATCGAGCGGTTTTGTGGCAGTTTACTTTTCAAACAATTTCAATGCAAAGAACAACAACAAGACGCTGAACAACACGCACACCGCTACAATAATAGTTATGCAAATATTTACAAATTACTAGCGAAAGTACAACAGATGTGCTAGATAAGATAATAAGCCTGTCTACTACTCTATTGCATATGTATTGGCACATGAATGTGTGTGCGTGTTTGTGTTTATCACTAATTTGAATGATCGCCGCGATTCCGCACCACTTCGATAAGATAGCACAGTGGCTTGTCGGCTTGGCATGGCATGACGCTACGTCAGTCGCTGTCTGGCAGTCTGTCAGTCGCTTGCTGGCAACTAAATATCAATACAATTCTATTTACCCGCGCCGTTAGTGCAAATGACAAAGGTAAATAAATGACAACGCGAATGTTAATTGTTTACCATTCTGTTTGTTCGCTTGCTGCTTGATTTACTTGCGTTTATTTTGTTGTATAAATAAGCGTAAAATAGCAAACAAATCAATAATATGACGGTTGACAAGCGACACAGCTGCAAAGCAGAGGCCATGGGCATCACTCTCACTCACACACAGTTGTGTTATTTACATATATATATATAAATAATTAAATGCATCGGAAGGGGTTTACAATTAAGCGTTAATCCAAGTGCATTTTACCGGTTTATTTACCCGTTATATTACCTGTGTCCACATACAATTTTATCGAGTCAAAGTAAATACTTCTCGATTTATTTGTGTGTATTTCCCTCAAAGCTCATAAAAACCAATTATCAAATACTTATGACTATATTTTATGTTGCATGCAGCTTAAATTTATTTTTACTTTACAACTTTTATGGGTTTGTCAATAAAAGTTACAAAATTGAAAATTGACTGAAATGCTTTGTGTTGAGACAAGAAAAGGTCAGCTCAGCTGCACTTGGCTGTAAGACGAAGCTATAACACGAACCATACTGAATCTATACAACCAGTGTGTTAGAGTGTCGAAAGTTGCCGCCACAGTTATAGCACACAGCCATCAAAATTCTTAGTCAAAGAGGCACAAAAGCATGTAAGGAACTTATCACCCAGATCCCTAAAAGAAAATGCTCGAGCAAAACCTTGAAGAGCTGCCAAAGACGATGGGAAGTTGGTCGCTTTGTACGGTGGATATGCCGAATGAACCCAGGGAGATCGAGAACTGCAAACTCAACGGGACACTAGAACGCGGACCAAACAAACGCCAATCTACAACGACAAACGTTGTCAGCAATTAGGCGCCGAATATTCTCTCATTCAAGACTTCCACTCCCTCGTATACAAGCGACTTCATATAATCTCATAAAAAACAGTCCTTTGTTGTTAAATCGCAGGATCTTGGAAGCCACGCCACAGACCTAATACTTGAGATAATGCTTTCACGAACAATTTACATCAAACATTTTTTTTTTGTCTTGCTATATGGTATCCAACGTCGACTTGTTGGAACCAAAAGTCGTCCTCATCAAAAATTCTCCACTTCGGGCACAAAGAAGGCATTCATCGTTCTATAGTGTTTTTCATTGAAGAAATATGAACCAATGGATACCAATATGAACCAATGGACACCATGTTCCTTTCCCATAGAGTGCAAGAAACAGTGACTTTTCGAGAGTGTAACGGCATCTCTAGAATGGCTTGTGGACTGTTATCACTCAAAATGGCAATAATTCGTTTATTAACTTACAAAAGTGAGCTTTTTCGCTGAATAAAATTTTCTTTGACCGGCTGCCATTAACGATGGTCCAGGAGTCCAGCAGTTGAAAGGCCGCGGAGGTCGCAGGTCCTTTAGCGTTACTCAGGAGGCATTAGAGCGCCTCACCTGCGCATACTTCTTGCTATATAGTCGTTCGGCTTTAAATTTTTCACCAATTTGATTTTGTAAGCCACCAAACCAAGATAACTGACATTTCCGCAAAACTTCCGTAAAGTGCTTGAGCATTGTTCCAACGATTGCGCGCGATGGCGGATAGGCTCATTGCGGTCTTCTTCGATAATCTGCTTCTCAGCAGCTATAACGTCTTCGGTTCATATTGTATAGCGTCTCTGAGAGTCTGCATTATCTACTAGACGTACGAAATCGGTCTGTAGGGTGATTATGTCGACCAAATATTGGACGGAATAAAGAAGATTAATGTTTTCGTGATATCAAAAACCAGAAAATTATGGGTTCAAATTTTCGTGTACCAACAAAGATGGCATAATTCTTTAATCTTAATTAACTCAGCAATTGATTTCAATCGGGGGAGATTCGTTATAATTTTAAATACATACAAGTAGCAAAAAATAATAATTGAGAAATAATGATGATTAAAAAATATTATCTTTTATTAAAAATTTATATTTTATATTATTTTTACTAAAAAATATATTTTTTTTTTTCATTTTTTTTTTAGTTGATATGTATACATCCGTACGTAACTATATATCTTTAGTATCCATTTGCTTCCAAAGCTAAATACATRCATATGTACATACATATTTGTAAATTAAATTAGGGCAATATGCTTATGGTATCACTCCACATACACCGTTATTTTCTTAGTCTCCATAAGCTCCCCTTTAAATCCCGCTTCAATAACGACAAGCATAAGTGCTTTAATGTGTAATTAGAAAATGAAACCGAAAACTTTGTTTTTGATTGCGAAAGTGTCTCAAACGGACATACTTATGTACATATAAACACTATAAATTCCCGAGATATAAACTAATGGTGTCTCAAGGTCTGACATACAGAAAATGTTACAGCAAATATCATTCGAAATAGGCTGCTATCGCCAATAAAAAGATACAAACAAATACAAAAAAAAGCATAAAAATGAAATTAAGACATGCAAACAAACAAACAACAAAAATACGGTKGCTTAATTGGAAACTTTAATTAAGCTTATTTATTTACTTAACGGTTTCTGGTGCCGCGACCATCCTCTCGCCTTACGCCAAACAAACAAACAAGTGATTAGTGCGACTKCACGACAGCAAACCGCTGTGAGAACGTGCTACACACAGACACGCAAAGAGCTGAAAAGTAACACCAATTACAACAACAACAATAGACGATAAAAAATAGTTAAAGCATAGAAAATCGTGCTAACAATTGACACTATTTTAATTATGGACTTCAAACCATAAACAAACAAAGTGTAATTAAATATCCAAGCGGTTGGGTTGAAGTGGKGCGGGGAGTGCAGGAGGGCGGACAATACAAACTGATAAGAAATTCATATCAGCGTACAAGGCAACAGCAATAGCAGACATACAGACGCATTCAAACAACGTGGAAATGTAACGCCGTAAAATTGCCATACATTATTAGAAAGCAAACAGATATAATATTTTTAAACCCTGCACAAGGTATAGTGAGTTTGCAACCCACAGTTGCTGAGTTATTAAGCTGACATTTTGCTCACTTGCTTTTCTCGCCAAAAAGCTGTTCATTTGTCGGAAGAGTCGATGTGGAAGCACTATAGCGTATAGCTG
>NW_017535608.1:470494-526083 GCF_001853355.1 Bactrocera latifrons | reverse complement strand
CATTAAGTGCTTGTATGGAAAACTTTTTTATTTGACGAGATATCTGCAAACAATTTGGCATGGATTATTATCTAAAGGAAAGGTATAAACTCCGTGGGTTTTGCTTCGATCGGACTATTTTAGCATATAGCTGGCATATAAACTGAACGATCGGCATTAAGTGCTAGTATGGAAAACTTTTTTATTTGACGAGATATCTGCAAACAATTTGGCATGGATTATTATCTAAAGGAAAGATATAAACTCCGTGGATTTTGCTTTGATCGGACAATTATAGCATATAGCTGCCATACAAACTGAACGCTCATATTCAAGTTGTTTTATTGAAAACTGTTACATTTCTCGAGATATTTTTACGAAATTTGGTTTGGCTCATTATCTTAAGTAACGATACAATTTCCGTTGAAATTATTTATATCAGACCACTATAGCATATAGCTGCCATACATATTGATTGATCTAAATCTAGTTTTTGTATAAAAAACTTTTATATTTGTGTTGGGTATTATAGCTAAGGTGCAACCGAACTTACCGCGTTTTCTTGTGTTACATATCTGTGCGGTTGTATATATGTACTATACTTGTATCGATATGTCAGAGTATCAGTATGATTGTGTGTATAGRCATATGCACTGAAAACATACGAGTATCTCCAAGAAAACGTTAAAGTGTAATCATAAACAGCAAATTATATGTCTGTGTGTATGTATATAAATACATACATATGTACATGTGCTTATGCTAGCTATTTTCATATGTATGTATGTACTTGGAGTGCTGCGAAGGCACTACTGAAGGCAACAAACAGCAAACGAAAAACGTTTTTAATTTTGTATGCCACTCAAGTCGATCAATGCGAACAAAATAGATACATATATAAGTATAGATATGCATATACACGCATATATACATACATATATATATATGTACATGACAACATACATATCTAACTAGGTATGCAGGCTGACGAGTTAGACAATAGACATCAAGGTTAGAAGATTTTCGACAGCAATGAAACCGAAATTTTCAAATTGAGCTGACAAGCAAAACATACACAACACACATACATACATACATATGTATGTACAAARATATGATAAAAAACTATTAAGAGCTGTTTGCAGAGGCTGCTAAGCAGCTATGCTTGCTGCTTTTTGAACCAAAACAGCAATAGGGGCACACTTGAGGCTACAGTTTTATGCTCAAATCGTTCTGCTAAACACTTTCGAAGGTCTTAAATGGCCTACAGCTGATCGACAGCAAAGAATACCACCCGCTTATGCTGAGAGAATATACACTTGACGCACAAGCAACAACTACAGACAACAAGCAATCGACAAATCAGCGGATTATGTGACCCTGGACAGCGATTTTCGGTGTGTAGGTTAATTTGTATGGAATATAAATATCAGATAACTATATAGTATGTAAGCTACAGTATATGTAGATAAGTATATGGCGTGCTAGTGTTTGTATGCATGTCAACTTAAGGGTTTGATCAAGATTTTCGACATGATCACAGCGCGTTTGTTTACCAGGAAAGGCTATGAGCGCGCATATAGATGCACAGATAAGTACATACATATGCATACACACACCTATTATATAATAAAATAAAATTTGTAGCTATAAATAAAAGCAAAGAAAACTCATCAACATTAAAGCGGCACAGCGGGATGCCATTACGCAACGCAGCACAACTTGAAGATCCTGTAAAACCAACACTGTCGCGCAACAAAGCAGGAGCGAACCGCACGCTAACTCGTTGAGCACAATAATAACATAGTAGTGTTGTCATTGTTTGCTCTCGCCTAAGCCGCAACTCAATCAAAGCAGGAATTGGGCCTGTCACGCTGTCACAAATCCGTACTGGCACTCCTGTTTCCAGAAGATTTTCTTGTTGTCTCTCTACCATTGTTTGTTGTTTTCCTCACTTCCCTTTRTGCGTGCCTGTCAAACGTGTTTACTGGCGACACAATAGTGGCAAATGTGACCGTAATGATTAAATTAATTATGCTCGACAGGTATGGCAACGCCTTGCTATTGCGCAATACAAAGGGGTTTGGCGTTGCTGGCACCCTTGCGCCTTGTTTCGCATGCCTTGAAGATCTGCCGATTTGTTTACGATTTTCTCTGAAGCATTTTTTTAACAAAGGATAGCGTTTTTTGACACTATCGTGCTACTGCGCATAACAGTACGAATCCACTCGCCTGACAAGACAATTTKAAACACCACAGCAGAAAAGTTGCTGTCAATTATAATACAGTCATTGCTGCGCGCAAAAACCGGTTGCTGCAGAAAGGACWCAAGTAGTTTATGGTTGCGAATTAGCAACTATTTTAAGGCTAGGAAACAAAGGTGGATAAGCTCTAATGCAAACAGTTAGAAAAATTAGCATTAAAAATATAGAAATAGTTTTTTCTAAGCATACTTCTGTATATACAATCTCATATGTGTACAATAAGAAAATACGTTAAATTCGGCTGCTCCGAAGMTAAAATAACCTTGAGGTATAAAATGAGCTTTATTTGGATTTTCATCGTTCAGCTTGTATGACAGCTATATGTTATAGTRATCCGATCTCAACAATTTCTTTGAAAAGTATAGCGTGGTCTAAGAAAATAATTCTTGCAAAATTTTGTGACGATATATTTAYAAATAAAAAAGTTTTCCATACAAGGACTTGAGTTCGATAGGACAGTTTGTATGGCAGCTATACACCAGAGCGTCRCGATCTGAACAGTTCTCTAGGTAACTATAGCGCTGCCCCAAAACAGTGATGTGTGTGAAATGTTGTGACGATATCTTGTCTGAGGAAAAWGTTTCCCATACAAGGGCTTSAACTCGCTYGGGCGGTTTGTATGACAGCTGTATGCTRGASTGGCCCGATATGAACAATTTATGCAGGAATTGTAGCRATGACTTGAATAAAAATGTATATCAAAATCTGGGAGGGTACRTTAWYAAATAAAATAGTTTACCATAGTAYTTAAGTCAGTTGGAAATCCAGGTCYCCATGCCGTTTGTCKTTTTACGACTRGATGTCCGATATAAGKCTGTGAGTCCAGTGCGCTTTGGATGAGGAATGCCACCGTTGCTGCCACATTTTAGTGCCCTTGTTCCTCGCCTCTGTATTTTCTGTCTTTATCGATACTRTTTTAGGCACTGATRGCTGATATAATCGCTCGAGTTCATCTCCCTGTATGTCAATGGGCAGCATAACGGCTAATACTTCAGCAGCGTTGCTTGACATAGTCCGAAAAGCATTTATTACACGAAAYACGAACGAATGCACCGCAATTATTTGTGTTCCAGGTGTTGCTTAAATTTTAATTTGGAATCYAATATTACTCGGARATWCTTCAGCTGCGGCTSTGAAGTAATCTCGCACTCTTCTATGGGAAGCTCYATTCGTTCTTCCGCACTCCTTTATGATGAACTGTATTCATTCTTTCAACTTCCTAGTGCTTATGAGTAAAACTTCTGTTTTCTGSTCCRTCAGTTCCAGACTCACAGAAGAGAAACATTTGCGTAGACTATTTAAGCACTTTTTGCAATTTGCTTCTTAGATCGATTTSCCACTGCCACAACAATGAAAACGTCCGCATATGCTATTAGTTTCACGTCTGTTGGTTGCTGTGTTCGTAGCACTCCGTCATACAAGAAGTTCCATAATAGTGAGCCTAATACTGAGGCTTGAGATACTCCACTCGAGATAGAGTAGCTCTTGGTGCCGTCATGACTTTCCATAATAATGGGCCAAGTACTGAGCCTTGAGGTATTCCACTCGAAAGGCTCTTGGTGCCTTTGTCCACATCAAAAATTAGCCTCTGCGCGTAATTCATCCAGAGCTTTGATTTTGTGTACCAATTTCGCCGTGTTGAATGCATTCTGACATYCAGGTTAATCAGCGCGCAGTACTTTTTTGTGCAACGCTGCCATCTTCGGTCACTCACTGCAAATTTTGCAGTATCGACGACTTCTCATAGTGCATCAATAGTGGATCTGTTTTTTATGAAGCCTTATTATCTCTCTGATAATCTGCTGGTTTCCTGGGTTGCTAACACCAAGAGGTTTCATATTTTATTTTCATATACTTTACCCATTATGTCGAGCATATAAAGAGGTCGATACGATGAAGGTTCTTATTTGGTTTTGGGTGGAGAACCATGTATGTAAGTACAGAGGTGTGTGCTTATACCAATAAACTATTTTATTTGCATTCTCTTGTTTTTTTTTTTCGCTTAGTTCCGCTCCCTACCGGTGGTTGTGCGTGTGTTTCTGTGCATTTTGATTGCGCAAATCTTTCAGCATTTCGTAAATATTTTGATATTCTAATTTTAATGCCTTCGGGCGGAGTATCCAACAGATGAAAAATACTCGCAACTTAACATAACCATTTGTTTGTTCTAAAAATATGTATGTATGTATATCTAAACAGACGRACATATGAGTGTACGTGCGCCTATTTGTGCAATATCTTTTTGTGGTTTATGTGATTATAAAATATTTAAAAGTATACCGACCCAAATGCGAGAGCATTGCTAACCTTACGCCTTACGCCAAGGTAAACAAACTGCGTGTGTTGTTGTACAAACATAATTTATGAATAAATAAATGAACGCATTGCGTGTTTTATGGGGAAATCACGCATTTCGCTAGATTTTGGGAGTGATCAGTTTTCTTTGATTTTTATTTTTTTTTTGGGGAAAATAAGTTTTCAAAGATATTAAAACTTTGTAGCAGCAAGATTTGAGCTTCAAAAGGTAGCAAGTGCTATAAAACGTTATATAATCAATTATTCAATAACATATGTATGTTGTGTATGAATTTGTTGAATTTTCATAAATTTTCGAAAATATTTAATATAGACTTAGCGCTATCCGGAACTCGCTAAACATAAGTAAATCAGACTACATCCTCCTAAGCTTGGATTTCAATAGTCACTTTCGTCTGAGGATTTCCTCTAGGCGTTAATGGAGAAGAGTTCTAGAAGGTGGATCTATCCTCTATCTGTACTGATGGGTTCAAAATAGACAGATAGAATGCAGAGCATATCCCCAATACTCCAGTGATCGTCACATCTCTCCTTTAATGCGCAACTAAATTCCAAGCGAAAGTACTGACGCTGTTGTAAACTAGACTATAACCGCTTAAGAGGCGGTGTGTACGCTAATAAAGAAGAAGAGTAAGTCCACAAGCTCGCTGGCTGGTCAACTCCACTTGTTCACAATATGATTTCTCTGCCACAAAAATATTTTCGGCAACAAAAAAGCAGACGAGTTGGCAATACTTGGACTCTCTTTAGACGATTCCAATCCGGAGCTAATACCATGCCCGCTAGGAATGCAAAAGAGCTTTATATGAATCTTGAACAAATAGCTCAGATGAGATGGAACTCAATAACAAGCTGGAATATAGTAAAGCMGATATGGAAAGAGAATCAAGAATCTACTATTTACGTCCAAAAACACCTACGAGCCTACGAGTACTACAAAGCCTTCAAAGACGGTCGAGAGATCGTTGAAAACATGCCTCGTTCTGCACGACCTTCGACCTTTTCAACTGAAGAAAATATTAAAAACAAAGTGTTAAAGAGATAACAAGAGAGCTTGACATCTCGCTCGAATGAGTTTRGTGGATATTTTGAATATAAAACGCGTTCTTGCTCCACTCGTTCCCATAAAGCTGAACTTTTTTTTTAAAAGGAGTACTGTAAAAAAATCTCTTTGAACATGCTTAATCGTGCAAATTCCGATCGCACATTCATGGAGAGCATTAAAACTATCGATGAGAACCACTCAAAAATCGAGATGATGCTAATTATTTTTGATATGCGYGGTTTGGTGCATTGTTTCGGAGGGATATATGGTCAATAAGGCATTCTATTTGAACGTATTGAGGCATTTGCGTAAGAAGATCCATCGATAACGATCGAAATTTTGGAGGAACCATTCATGGCTAAAATTGTGACCGCACTATGAGCTAAAAACGCAATGATCAACCACCGTATTCACCAGATTTGGTACCATGTGTTTTTTTTTTTTCTTGTTCCCAAAACTGAAATTACCGCACCGTGGAATCCGTTTTGAATCGAGCGAAGAAATAAAATGACTAAGGGAGCTGAAGGCCAGCGTAATAGCGTTTATGAAAAGTGTTTCGAGGAGTGGAAAAATCGTGTATTATATCTATTATATCATATATCTGCCACACAAACTAAACGATCAAATTAAGTTCTTGTTTGAAATATTTGTATTTGTAAAGCGTACTTATATAGCTTTGGTACAACCGCTGTTGACGTTATTTCTTGTTTTGCTTACTTTGCTCCTGACTTTTTTTTATCTAGCGGACACTTAATTATCAAATTTTGTTTACAACTAATCAACCAGYATATAAAAATCTTCACTTCAGGTGCTTTACTTCTGAAAGATTTTATGACTCCGGTTTTATGGAGGCAGGTTTCATAATTGAAGAACCAAATCTCCCACAAATAAGTCAACAGTAAGCAGTTCAAGAAACCATATATTAAAATAGTAAACCTTGAATTTAAGAAATCGAGACTGACGCATCTGTTTTTCACATTTTTTTTTTATTTTTTTTGCAATTCAGGCGAATGTTCGTAGATTTGCAAATGCATTCTCATTATAGTCACAGCTCGTAACACCCCCTCGTGGCTTTAATGGCTCAATATTTTTGCGTATTTCATTCATTCATTGCGTTTGCTGCTCTGCGTTAATAAAATATTCTATTTCTAATGTGTTTGGAATTTAAAGTAATTGCGGTTGCATAAATTACACCTTGTTGATTTTGCTGCTAAGAAAAAACTGGAACGCTTTTTGTTTCTGTTTTGTAAGCATTTGCGAATTTATAATTTAGATGTGAATTGGCTTAGCTCCTTTGTTTTGCTCTTACTACTAGAAATTTTTTTGTATTGTTGTATTTGTAGTTATTTGAAAATATATGAGCGCGTTGTTATTGGCTTGGCAAAATATAGCCAAATTAGAGTATTTATGAGGGTACTTTGTAAAAAATACGAACATTTTGCGAAATATTGCAGTTGAGGATAAAATCGCCAAGAGAAAAAAAAACTCGGATTTTAAATACAGTTCAATTGACAAATCCCCGGCTTACCATAGTGAAACACATGTTTTTGGTAAACTTCAAATTTTTAGTCATCATAGATCCCTTGTGTGATATACTGACCTCTAACTTTTCGTTACCAATTTTATAGTACGATTTGTCCTTTGCTTCAAAACATACCTAATTTTAGGTGAGCACCTTTTCATTCTTTCTTTCCCATGAATATTCGCTTGAATTCTGAGGACAACGAATAGTCGCTGGAGGCCAGATCTGGCGAATACGTTGGATTTATAGTTTTTTGCCGATTTTGCCCTTCAAACGGTCCAAAAACGACGTAATAGTGGACAGCAGGGTTCAGACAAGGCGACTCACTTTTATGAAGTCTTGTACAGCTTTGAAGGTTTCCGACGCAGTAACCACCGGCGAAGCAGAGGAATAGGAACAGGTGGACAAGAACCTGGCTTAGCTTGAAATCACCAATTGCCGCCAAGCTGCGAAAGGAAGAACAACTGGCACGCTGTTGTAAACTCGACTGTAACCGCGTAAGTGGTGTTTAAGCTAGTGAAGACAAAGAAGTTTACTTACGTCTGAATTATCTCTAAACACTGGTCCGAATCATCAACTCGCCATTGTTTGTGGTCTAAAGTGAGCTCACTTTACACAGAGCTTTCTCATACCCAAATATTCGTGAAAGATAGCATACGTTCGGTTGGTATCTTAAGAGTGCCTGATATCAAGAATAGCATCACTTTGCGGCTATCCAAAATTTTTTTGTAGATGTGTCTGAAGTCGGTGACAACTTCTTTTGGGCGTCCACCGCGTTCACCGTCTTCGGTGCTCATTTCACTACGTCTAGACTTGGCATACCAATCCTTGATGGTTGATTTTGCTTGGACAGTGTCTGCAAACACGACATCAAGCCACGTTTTTTCTTCAACTGTGTTTTTTTTTTTGTCAATCAAAAAGCAATAATTTATTTTTTATCATGATTTATTGAGGGCAATAAACCCAAAACATTTAGAAATAATTGCAAAACTCCCGAATTCTCTCATTTTTTAATGACAAAATTGGTACCGAAGCGCTCAAACATGCGTTTCGCTGCCATAAAATAACCAGCCGCTGGTTCGGCTTCACGCGTTCAATTTCTCTCAGTGCACGCACATGGCTTTTTGCGCTGTTTTAGCTGGCTGCTGTGCCGCTGTTGTTGTTGCTTGTTTTCGTTTCTGTTGTGCTACGCTGCGCCGCGTATGGGCGCGTAAGTGTGTCAAATCAACATATTAAATGAGCCACGATGCAAATATAAATAACAATAGGCCGCTATTGTTTGTTAAATTGGTTTATTTCGTTCGTTTTTTCCTTCGTACGCTGCGCTCTTATTGTTGTTTTAATTTTCTGCTGTTTACCGCGTGCATGTGTGTGCGTGTGTGTGTGTGTGTGTGTGTGAGTGTCGCTTTTGCATATGTTTCAAGCGGCTGCCAACGGATTTGCACAAATCAACGAAGCACTCAACGCGCACACATACACCGCAAAGAAAGCTCACATACACACGCGCATATTGAATGTTATTGAAATTCGAAACAACCGCGAAAACAAATTCGTATCAAGTTTTCAAAACAATTTCGATTCAATTCACTTTGCTTTCGGTTGATTTTGCGTTGAGTGGCGTTGAAATGGGTTCTGTGAAGCGTTGAATGGGACGGACGGCTAATCAGTTTGCATTTATGGGCAAAACGCAGCAAACAAGTAATGCCATGGAAAAAAAATCGTAATTTCAAACTACAAAAACAACTAGTGTGCGCACATGTGCGCGAAATTGCCAATAAAATCATTAAATATGGAATGTTACATCTTTAGTTTTCAATTTATTGCTTCAAATCATCGATTTTGTGTTTCTTGACTCAATTTGCAAATTTTGTTGTATTTTCAAGCAAAGCCAGATACTTTGCTATACGCTGAACAGGGTATATTAAGTTTCCTATGGATTTATAATACTAAGCAGGAAAAGTCGGAGACCCAAAACAGTATCCCATGTTTTTGACATATCGCTCATGAATCTTGGACACGTCCTTTTCTATCCTTAAGAGACAAGAGGACCACAAAGCGTCGAAGGAACATACAGCTAATGCCCAAAAACGTCGCCGAAAACCCTCGTCACAATGGAAGCACTAAAGTTGTCTGCATAAATGAACATGTGATTCATATAGAACAACTGTTACAATGTGCGGAGATAGCGAATTGAACTGAGGACCCATTTAAAAAAATAAATATACCGCAGCAACAACAAAAATACCAACAGAACGAACAACAAGAAAGCACATGAGACAAGTAACGAAGATAGCGAAGATGAAGAAAACGGAAGAGTCTTCCGTTGAAGTGGTACTATACTTAGATCTACCATACCACTTCAAAGCAATCGAAAAAAATACTGTAGAAAACATATAACAAAGACAACGAAGATGGCCAGGATGAGAATAAGAACCGGAAAAATCTGAAGAAAAGATAACCTTAAAGAAAATATGCAGTATACGCAAAACTAAGAGGACGGAAGAGCATCCCAGCTACCATCACAAAATAACTACGGACCACTCATAACTCACCGAAATAAGGGTATACAAAAATTAACCCAAATGAGACGGGCAAAAAGCAAATTTTAAGAAAAGTGCAAAGATGTCGTGCAATTAAGGAAGATGACGCTGACAAAACCGAAAAATGTTAACATGGTCGTTAAGAACTTAAGTATACAGCTAGACGAACTCTTTGACGTAATTAGGAGTTGTCGTGCAAACTGGCTTAACGCAGATAATAATACATACTTATGACACTTGACGTTATTGTGAAGGGTTTTCTAGCCTCGATGCTGAAATGATGGACTGCGAATATCGTATACATAATCCAAGCGCAAAGAAGCCACATCTCGACAGCCCGATCAATACAAAGCAGCGCCTGGGGACTCGGGTATAAAATAGTAATGAAGAAACTCACCGCTCAAGCGAAGCCACCTGACTTAACCGCTGCTAAAATGCATACATCGTAAACGCACTCTTCTCCACACACGAAAACACGGCTARTGATCCAATGCACACTCCAAGATCTTCGCAAATCCCCTCTTTACCATCAAAGAGCTTCAACTGGACACTGGCAAGCTCAAGATGAACTAGTCACCGGATTAAGACCAGATCCCTGCACAATTACTGAAAATAATCGCGGCAGCGCAGCCAATAGTACTACTGAACATGTACAGTGCTTGCTTTTAAACCGGAATATTGCCTGAACCACGGAAAAAGCAACGGCTGATGCTAATCAGTATGGGAAAAGGAGATGTCAACCTGCCATCAGCTTACCGCTTGACACAGCGGGCAATCTGTATGAAAAGTTACTTAAAGCCAGACTCGAAGCGGCTATCAACAACGCTGGYAGACTTTCCCCTAGACAATACAGCTTTAGACCCTGTGGATCAACTCTAGAAGCTATAAAATGCGTCATTGAAAGTTTTGAAGCCGCACAGCGTARATAGCATAAATASAAAAGAATARTGTTGTTGGAGACTYTAACKWAACGCCTTCAACAGCGTAAGATGGGTAGATATKATCGACGCTCTGGCAAAAAGCTTTAAGATCCCCGACTACCTCAGAGCATGTACTAATCTCTTCTTCATTTTAATTTACCTCAGAGCTGTCGT
Source organism: Bactrocera latifrons (assembly GCF_001853355.1). NCBI lineage: Eukaryota > Metazoa > Arthropoda > Insecta > Diptera > Tephritidae > Bactrocera > Bactrocera latifrons. Next base: position 515,323 of record NW_017535608.1, on the reverse strand, counting down.
ACGAAGATACCTTAGCAAGAGAAAACTACTATACCAAACTAGAAAGGGCTGACGACAGATAGCGGTCACGACAAGATCCATTCCAGGCTCAAACCAGATGCGGAAGGCATATTACACCCCCTACCCGTAAAAAACCGAAYTAGATAAATCTGTGATATTGTTCTAAGCCGGCTTTTAAACGCCACGAAATWTAGTCTCACCGAAAAAARTGTATTTAATATTYATTAATGGTCATAAACACTATTATTTTTTATAAAGCCTTCATTTTCATACCACAAATAATCAATTTACAAACTAAAGCAAGCACTCCACCGCGTAATGACAGCAGTTTTCTGCTATCCTCCCACTACACATTTGTAATTCACTAATAATGACATTTGTAAGAGCTTACACCACACAAAAGCCAAAAACAGAAAATGAAATAGAAATTAGCAAATGAAATATGTCATTAATAAGTTTTTAATTACCCAACTGGCCTCTGTTCCTGCTAACAGTGCTAACATGTAAATATATAATTGACATTAATTAAAGGCCGCAAAGCAATGCGAAATAAATTAAAAACTCACAGCCAGTGTAATGATTACTAAATAAGCCGCACAAACTGCCCCTATGTAGTGTTAAAGAGTGCTTCCAGTAGCAGCTAAGCAGGGATTACTGGAATTTAAACTTTTTCGTAGCACAGTTGTTTATACAGAAAACATTTTTCCTCAGCACACAGATAGATTGATAGCTGGTCAGCCAGTMTGAGTGTGAAAAATTCGAAAATAACAAAATGTGCTGCCTGCCCTACCTAGCCGGGTACAGCACGAACCGCGTTTGTTACGTAGGGCTGTCAATAATTAGCATATAAATTGGCACTTTGTACGCCTTTCTATTGCCTGAAATTAACATGTTTTAGTCATTAGGCGAAGTTAGTGAGCCCTTAAATTTGTAATAATCTATAATTAAGCSGCCGTACAAGAAATAGCCAGCAATTTAGTTGAATATTTAAAGCTATGCTTTAGAAAATTCTGTCCTACAGGCGAATACATATATAAAATGTATATGTATATTTATATATGTATGTACATATGTATATATTTATATGTTTAGCGTATTTACATAAACATTAGGTTATGTGAAAATAATTAGCTACTGCCTAAAATGCTCGTTACACAAAGTTCATTTGAGGCACTCATTTACATATGCATACACACTTATAGTACATACATATATACATATATAGTACATTTGTTGTACACTTTTAAGAATCCTATAGGTACATACATATGTATGTACATAGAATATGCAGGCAAGTAAACATATGTATGTATGGGTGCGTCAAAAAAAATGTCAAGTAGTTTGTAGCAAGATATGAAGTTTCTAACTGATAATAAGAGAAAACAGAGATCTATAAGATGATGGATAAGAGAAAACAGAGATCTATAAGATGATGGACCTGGCCGTTAAGGTTCTAAGAATTTGCAATTCCAGAGATTTTGGCAGTAGTGGCTAAGAATCTATTTATCAGAGAATATTCGCCAATATTTAATACAATATTTCAACAAAATGCATTTTTATCCTTGAAGACCTGGCTCGTTCTGGACGACCTTAAACGTTTTCAACTGATAAAAACATAAAAAAAAAATTATTGCTTCAAAATTGTCGGGAAAATTGTATAGAAATGATAATGCAGCTGGACATCTCTCGCAAACAGAGTCGAATGATTTTGGTGGATATTTTTGGGATGAAACGCGTTCTTGCCCGACTCGCCTTGATAAAGCTGAATTTTTTTCGCATCGAGCTATGATTGTGACCGAATTTAAAGCCATGAATTTAATGAATACCTGTGATTTTTTCTTGTTACCCAAATTGAAATTGACGCTCCGTGGAACCCGTCTTCAGTCGATCAAAGAGTTAAAACAAAATTCGCTGAAGAAGCTGAAGGCGATCCCACAAAGTGTCGAGAACTGAAAAAATAGTTGGCATAAGTGTCATAATATCAATTTTCGTGGATGATGATTTGGGTCTGAGTTAGCAGGGTACACTTGCCAACTTGAGAGCTTCTAATATAACAAAACCTAAGTACTTTATCGTGGATTAAGGATTCTAGAGACAGTAGTTAATTTTCTCAAGATAAACTAACATAAACTATAAATTTAGAGCGCTTTAACTCTCCGGAGTGATGCAAAGGAAACCAAAGTGTTGAATTTTTTGAAAATTTATAGGCATACTTTTACAAGTGCTACATTATAGTATAAAGGGCTGTAGTTGTTTGGTAGCATCACAAATAGCATGAAAAATGTATTGCCTCATTGCATACCGCACGTCGTGTTAAAACCACTTCTTTAACACGCGCAGTTATCAGCTAACCCAGGGTCACTAAGTAGCAAGTACTGTATGAGAAGTTTAGATATAAACTAAGAAACACTTCAAGTACTACAGCGATTACTTTTTTCTTACACGCTGCGACAAGTGGTGTCTTATATGATCTCTTTTATTGATTTTTTGCCATTCTCATTAACTTCAAGAGTTGCGAGAATCATCAAGTAAAATATAATATATTACTTTTATAACCTGTTTGATATTTCTATAATACTTCATAAATGCGATGACAAAAAACAGAAATCAAAATAGTATGTTCATAAACCCATGAGCTTTCAATAATTATTTAAATATCATGCCATAAAAAAAAAGCACGAGGATGTAGCCACTCTAAGCATGTTCGTATTTATTTGTTGAAATTTGTATATTTACATTTAGTGTAAGTCAACAAGTGTATCTAATTGCTTGGGGGCAGGTTACCAAAAAAGGCACACGACCAAGTGCCTTTTGGAGTGGCGCAGCTTGGGCTGGGCCAACACTTGCCTTATACGCCGCGCTGTGCATAAATGAGCCACCATATTAAAGTGATGTGTGAATGCAAACATTGATAAACAATTTTTTATTGCATATTCAAATGTGGCTTTCGCACATGCGCTTAATTGTTGTTTTTGTCGCTGCGCGATTTTTTGACAAACAAAATTGCCATTTGCGGTAACTCGCACAAAAAAAATATTAAGAATTACAAGCGAAGCGCAGGCAATAGTGTTTTTGTTGCGCTTGATGAAGAATTGAAGGCGTAAAAAAATGAATAAGTAAATTGAAGCGCTTCAAAGCGACTTAGCGTGGCTTGGCTTGATTTGCGGCGAGTGCACACTTGAATAAATTAACGAGTTGTGGTGTTCGCGGAAACGCAGCGCCAGACGAGGCAGCCGAAGCGGCAGCTAAACCAATAACAAAAAATTAAAGAAAATAGTCGAAGTAATTTAATAGATATGAATATAATGAAATTTATTGTCTGTTAGTTCGAGCGCCTGGGCGCGCTTGCTACTTGTGACATCATTTTATAATGCCGCACACGTGCATGGCTGGATGGACACGGCGCGCATCTGTAATCGGCACATAAGTGATGTACATATGTAAATAGGCAACCGCATGCATAACGGCGCGGCGTCGAAAGTGCCAAAAAAAATCGTAAATATAGCAAATATGCTTGTGGCGCGTTACATACTTTGCTGGTCGGCTTTTGAATCTCGAATATGTTGCTATAGTTCGAAACGTATCAATTCGCAGCCAAGTATTAATAATATTGTGTATAAACACATGAAGGCCGAAATATCAGCGGCAGCAAATCGTTGGGTCCACTGGTAGCCACTGTAGGGTAATATGCGAAAGTTGTTTTCGTTTGAGGAAGCGTGGGCGGCAAATCGTCGATCAAAAGGCCTCAGCTGTCAAATGCACAATATGATATGTACAGCGCGTGCACGTCGAATTTTGAAGCCGAAAATATGTACATACATACAGCCATATACATACATACATACATATATAAATGTGAGTATATGTACCTATGTATATATTTGTGTAAACAATCTCAAGAATAATAAAATTTGGTTATTAATAAAATATCACGTTCCAAACGTGATACTCTGTTGACGCTAATAACGTCCATATTTTGTTGTCATTTTGAAATTTGTAATATTTTTTTGGCAGTAGCACAGATCTTTGAAAAATTGAGTATATTTTATGAATGTGATATATATGTAGCATAAAATCAAGCGCTCAGCCTCTTAGGTGGGCAATGGATGAATTAATCTCTTTTCCAACAAAATTCCAAAGCAAAGGTTTAATACCCAAAAAAATTGGTCAAATCGGACCAACATTGCATACAAACTGAACGTACAATATCAAGTTCTTGTTTGGAATCTTTTGAATTTATGAATGAAAGTGGAATTACCAGCTTTTTGGTCTATCCACCACCAACACTAACCCAAAGTAACTTTATGGTGTGTCCTGTGTTACTTGTGTTCGAAGACCTAAGGTGTTCTTCTAGGGTACACTGCTTCAAACAACCCTTGAAGGAGCTGAGTGAACCGAAACAGCAACTGAACCGCCATTACTGAGGACCAGTAGGTATATGTATGTATGTATGTATGTATGACGTGACAAAAATTATTTTTAGTAAACTCAAATGAGGTCAATTAGAGCTGTTTTCCTCATATTTCGAATGGTGCCGCCGTCACAATTGACAGAATAGGGTTTGAGAGCAGACATTGTAAATTCTGAAGATATCGAGTCAAGAGTATTCCCTCAAATTATACCTTTTTTATTATTTACATATCATTTCAGAGTACATATTTATATACAAATTGAGTAAAGAACGCAGTAAAGATTAGTTTGAACCTCATGCATACTATTTTACATAAATTTTCAAAAACAAAATAATTCCAAGAATTTTGAATTCGTAAATATTAGAAATATATGTATGCCCATGAGACAACTGTAATTATGTATGGCTTATTTATCATTTATGACTAATTGGAAGTCACCAGAGAGGCCAACATACAGTTTATGCGTAATTATGTTAAACACAACATGTATGTATGTATGTACCGAAACAATTTATAATAAAAATTTAGAAATATGAACAATAAAATGATGTAAACAAAAGTAATGCGTCGAAGAAACGTCATCATGACCAACGCGACGCTCAAGTGGAACGAGCAAAAAACGAAAAGCGAGCAAAGTGTGTGGATCAAGTGTGCGATCAGCGATTAGGCATATCGTCCGCCAGCGCGACGAGATGTCAAATTGTCAAACAGTTGTAGTGTTTTCGGTGTTTCAGTTTCAAAATTCGTAACGCCAAAAACACATTGACAGAGGCATGCATATTGAAATATATAAAGATGTATATGTATGTACATATGTACAAAAATATATTAGGTTGTTTATATACATAATATAAAAAATGTATGGTTATGCCCTGTGCATAAAACATACATAATATATTTAATATGACATCTGTTTAGCATAACAGAGAGCACGCAATAGCTGAAGCGCGTGTTGCTGATTTGTTTTTTTATACCAAAAATTATTTATGTTACATTTTTGCGTCACTCGAGCAGTTTTTTGTTTTAAAATTTGTATGTTTTCGAAATATTGAAATATTTAGTAAAGCACTAAATGTTGTTCTGGATTGAKTTATCACATTTTTGACTATTATATGGTGCTACTTGACTCTAAATTAGGTGGCATTAATTATGTAGTTCATAAAATACGTCAGAGGTGATAGCCTTGAGGACCTACGTACATATCTAGCTCGTCATTGTTTTTAATGGCATGACAGATTTCCTATTAAACTATCTACGTTTTAAATCAAATTACGCAGAATTTTTATTATAAGGGGAAGCTCATGAAATAAATTTTCAAGAATTTAATTTTCCGAATTTACCTGCCAAGTTTCTTGGAGTCAATGAATTTTTGCTCTGACAAGAGCAACTGTCATGATTGAGTGATTAATGGTTTCGAATATAGAATTTTGAACTTTTATTTTTATATGCTACAATGGGTACTTATACTAAGTTTGCCACGAAGTTTTTAAGAACCAGACAGAAATTCTGCATCGATTTAGCCAAGTCCGGCTGCCTATCTGCCTTCCTCTATTGAAAACTGTATGGAAAACCTTATATTAGACAAGTTATCTACCGCAGAAATTTATCCAAGACATCGCTACTATCTGAGAAGAAATTTTTTCGATCAAAAAACTAAAGCTGCCCTACAAATTGACCAATCAAGCTCAAGTCCCTATATGAAGAACTTTTTTATTTTACAAGATATCGTCATAAAATTTATCACAGATTATTATCTAGTTCATTGCCACAATCTCCCAAAACCTTATTCAGTTTGGATAACTATAGCGTATAGCTGCCATATAAACAGTATGATCAAACTCAAGCCCCTATATGAAAAACTTTTTTGTTTCACAAGATATGGTCACAAAATTTGGCATGGATTATCATTCTCAATATAGCTCTAATCTCCCAAGAAATCGTTTAGATCTGGAAACTATAGCGCATAGCTGCCATACAAACTGACCGATAAAACTCAAGCCCTTGTATGAAAAACTTTTTTAGTTGACTAGGTATCGTCACAGACTTTAGAGCAGATTTTAATTCAAAGCATCGCTATATTTTGGGAAGAAATCCCTCATATTTGACAACTATAGCGTATAGCTGTCATACAAACTGCATGATAAAACTCAAGTACCTGTATAGAAAAGTTTTTTATTTGAAGATATATCTTAACGAAATTTGTCACAGATTAGTATCTAATCCATTACTATAATCTCGATAAAAATTGTTCAGATCGGACAACTATAGCATAAGCTGTCATACAACTGACCGATCAAAATCATTACAAAAAGCTTTTTAAACCCTATTGTGCTGTAAAAATAGCACCTATTACATTATATGGATATTATAGTATCGTTACAGCCGAGGTTAATATTTTTATTATTTTTCTAAGCTTATACACACTAAGTGCCGCCACAGGTTCTATTAGAGCCACTTTATAGCGTAAAACAACATTTCGCTTTTTTCTCAGCTTGTGTTGCTCACTCGAACACCTTTGTTATTATTATTATTTAAATTTGTTTTTTATTATTTTTCTAATACTACGTAGTTACTATAATTTTTGCTGCTTGTCATGCTTATTGTGGGGGCGTCTGCGCGTGTACGGCATACCGTACGCTTGATATCGAAACCGAACAACCAATAGCGATAAACACACAACACACACATACGAAAATTAAAAGTTAAGAGGCAAAAATAATAAAATTAATTTAGCTACAAATAAATTTAAATGTATGTAAATGCAATTTGACATAGACAGCAACAACAGCAACGTCGTACGCGCCATGTGTGGACAACTTGTAGTTGTGTGAGTAATGAAATGTGTGTGAACTGTTTAGAAAATATAAAATTTGAAATGCGCAAAAATAAAAAGTAAAATAGCCATACAGTATATAATATAAGTTAGCGTAAATATATGTACATATGTATATATGTATATAAAATAATATTTTTATGTATGTAMATATGTAAGCCGCACGTGCAAGCGTCAAAGAGGTGTGTGCCAACAGTGAAAAAGTAACAATAGAAAAGATTTGGTCGTGAGAAATAACAACATGRCACGATAAAAACAAAACTATTGTTGTTCACGAAAAAAAAAAAACAAAAACGTATGCAGATTTTTGTGCACAAAAGCTTATCGCAGAAGGTACAGTGTTTACAACAAACACCATGCCAACCTATTGACAGTTACTTTTGAATTTTGCAGTCATGATCAGCGACTGCAAAATTCAAGACTGCCACAACAAGCTCAAGAGATTGTAATCCAATTTTAAGCTCGTTTATACCCTACGCGTTGCCCACATTTAGGGTTTCTTATTAAAMAAAAGTCTGCAAATGTCTTTGTAAATAGTCAAATTTTTGTTGGTTATCAACCTGATTTCTACTAAACTCTAGGCTCATTTTTCAACAAGTGAAAACAAACCTAACTGATTTCAACTGCATTAGGTTCACCACTCAAAAAGGAACACATTCAGTATGTAGTAACTGTAAAATAATTATCAAAAGTCCAAAAGAGAAAAAAATCTGGTTTAAAAATTAACAAAAAGTAGCTTGAAACAGCTTTTGAAAATGATAAAATGATCAATTATGTATATGCTGCTGGGTGCCCATAATTTCTGAAATTTTAATGAAATTTTTACAATAATACAAAAACTTTGCCTAAATTTTCAAATTTCAAAGTTTCATATTCAAAATTCCGCAAATGCCTTAAAAAAAATTTGTTTGCCAACACTAAGAATCCGCCAGATTTGCACATACTAAAGTTCACCACACAACACTATAATATAAAAGCTATAAAAGCATTGCCTACATTTAGGGTTCTATGCACAAAAAATCGTATATGGCTTTAGTATATGATATAAAATTTGAAAAATACATAACGAAATTATATTCTTCTAAATAATTTTGGAAAAAATAATTGTGTCCAATTTAGGGTTTTTATTTCTAAAATTCGCATTCAGTCTAAATATAAGATTAGTCTGCTAGAAATGAAGCAATATTAACAAAAAAGTGTTAAAAAAGTCTATATTAATCATTTGAAATATTTAAAAAAAAAACCTTTTTCATGCCTACATTTAGGGCTCTATACTTAAACATTCGCATTTAGCGTAAATATAAAGAGCACCTGTTAGAAAATACCATAAATTAATAAAAACGGGCAAACAAATGTATACTAATTAATGTATATAATTTGCAAAATATTTTGTTGCCTACATTTAGGGTTTTATAAACAAAAATTCGCATTTAGCGCTTATGTTAGCAAAATGTTTTAAAAAATAATATAAAATAAGACAAACAATGTGAATTTATTTAAAGATAATTTAATCTAATTAATTAAAAAAATATTTTGTTGCCTATCTTTAGGGTTTCGAAATCAAAAATTGGCTTAATTTTGAATAATAAAAAATTATATCAATAATGTCAAAATGGTTATGTTTCTATTCTATGCCTAATTAATTTGAAATAATATGTTTGCTTTCAAGTCTAGAAGAATCAAAGTCAAGAACCAAAAAAATTTAAAAAAAATCTTGCATGACTTACCCTTTTACATCTCTTTTGCAAGCCGCAAGCTAAATTAAAAAAAATATATATAAAGTAAAAAATGTCTACTCAATTATATACTAAGTAATTTGCAAAATATTTTGTGCCTACCTTTAGGCTTACGAAGTGAAAAATTCGTATTCAGCCAAAAAATATGCAACGGGTTTTGTAAAATAAACAAATATAGCAATGTTAAATAGTTATATTATGATCAGTTTAATTAATTTGCAAAAATATATTTATACTCAAGTTTTGAAATACCAAAGTCAAGAAGAAAAAAATTTTAAATTCAATTTAAAAAAATTTGTAGCATAAATATAGGCAGTATGTATTMGAAAATGACATGAAATAAAAAAATGTCAATATAATTAATAAATATAATATAATTAAATATTAATTATTAATAAATTAATATTAATTATTATTATTAATTTGCAATAAATACTCAAGTCTTGAGAAACCAAAGTCAAGACCAAAAAAAAATTTCTAATGACTTTCTAATATTTAAGTACTAAAATGTTTGCAATAATTTTGAATTTTTTCCAATGCTTTCGCAAGCCACACCACTGTGCGCGTGCTGGCTTGTGTAGCGCGTCGCTTTTTATACTCTAATATGTCTGTTTGTAAATTGACGAGCTTTACTTTTTGTAATATCACTTTGGCATTGTGTAAAATGTTGCTAATTGTTTTCTATATCTGCCATACACACACACAGTTTTTAATCTCTCAATTTTTTTCGGCAGCACGTTTTTACCGACCTCCTAACCGCTTAACAGTCCATCGTCCGTCATCTAATAGTTACTTGCCAAATGCTGACTTTTCACAAAGGGCCTCTTTCATCAGCATTTTATACAATTTATTTACGTTTTTATGTTCTTGTTTTTTTTTTTTTTTTTTTTTTGCCTCAGCGCCGCCGCAATAACAATACTCCGGCTGTTGTTGTTGTTTCGGCTGCTTAGCGACTTTTTTGGTTTTAGCACATAAATTATGTTTGTAAACAAAACATGTTGCCCATTATGAATTTCAGATGCGTCGCAGCCGAAGGCATAAAACACGAAGCGCGACATTAAAACGCAACAACAACAAATGCAAAACTACTCACAATACAAATTAGCATATAGGTAGCGTGTGCGCTAGCGCATGTGTCGCATGTGGGCAAAAGCGTCCAACGCGCCGCAACAAATGTCACTCGCCGCTTAGCAAAGCCGCCTGCCCCACTCACCACTCACTCGACTTATGGCATGCCATACGCCTTCGCTTTATTAGCACTAAGGCTGTTGTATGTTGTTGTACAACATGTTTTTGTTGCTATCATTAATATATGCAGCATATTAGCTGTGCTGTTTCTAAGTTTTGTTGCTGTTATTGTTGCTTGCCACTTGTACAATTTTAATTAGCTCGCCGCGCTGTATAGTATGTAGCTTAATTACGTGAAATCAAATGAAATAAAGTGCTTTAGAAAAATTTATGCTAAGATTTATAAATTGTGCGCACGAATTTTTCGCTCGCATCACGCTCCATTCACGCGCTGCCTCGCCCGGCCAACGGGACGTATGCGCAACCTGCCTGTAAGTCGCTGCCGCGGCAGCTTTGCGGGTGGCTGTCCGTCTGGCTGTCTATAAATCATACAATAAATTTGAGAAATTGCGCAGTTGCCTTGCACACACAACAACACACACATGCATGCATACATTTTAGTTTAGCTGCTATTTTGATGAGCCACACCTCACTTGTGCTCGCGCTCCTTCGCAGCCGGCGAAACATGAGCTGCCGGCTGTCAACAGGCACACACATTTATGTATGCATGTACATATATACATATGTGCCGGCGACCACATTTGAATGCGCCACAATGCTCATGCTGCCGGCATTCTACCGACTTAATTGATGCAAAATCATAAATTAAGTGCAAAAATTTTTAATAGCTCGCATAGCGGATGCATTTATGGCAGCTATGGTGTGCCGCATTAAGTATGTGTTTATTTACATACGCTCTTGCTGATTTCTACGTACTCTTTAGACACTTGTAACATATTGCTATAGAGTATAATAGTTTTGTGCAGCCAATCTTGTTTGTATAACCGAAAACTAACCAGATTAGAAATAGCAGTCACATAAAATGCAAATCAACGGGTCATCAAAATTGAAATTTTGTAGCTTACGATGCACAAAATCATATTGTATATTTGAATGCATACATTTTTAAGCTTCCACTGTACATATAACCAATGTATAACCTATATATAACTAATATATAACCAATATATAACTAATGTATAACCACTAAATAACCATTTTATAACCAAAACTCAAAATTTCGTTTCAAAATGATTGGTTTCCATTACATCGTTTTTCCTTCACCTGCAATCGTATAAAAATTGGTGTTACGTTTTTTGCATTTTAGGTGACGATATGAATACATTCATATAGATATGAACGATCAAGATGAGGAAAGTAGTTGAAATGTAGATATCTGACTGTCTATCCATCCGTATGTCCAACAAAAGCACGAATTAGCGTGAAAATGCTTGCAGGAAAAGTACCTTTGCAGTGCATGAATAGTGCCTCTGAGGTGAATTTTAAGCCCACAGATRCCGAATTTCTTTCACTCAAATTCATTACGAATCTTTTATCGAATATAGTCAATMTGTGAGATATGTRTACATATTAGAGAAATTCTCAGCGAATACTTTCCTAGGCCTGTGTGTCAAAAATGGGTTTCATCAGGCAAATAATTTCCCGAGCCCTCATATACGTAATATAAAGATTATCGAACTCCGTGTAACTTTATGCCGCGTATATCGGGCAACAATAAAAATGAGAGATCGCATTTCACTCATAACAGTGCATCTTTCTGTCGAAAATGGATAAARGTGTGCGAAAACTTGACCCAGCTCGAGGTAATGAAAATATTGCTGCCGTCCRGGCAAGTGTTGCTAAAGACCGCAATTTGTCGATTTCAAGATGTTCTCAAGACGTGGAGGTGTCTCAAACCACAACCTCACACAAGAACTGATGCCATTGGACCACTAAATGGCGCGAATTGCGAAAACGTTAACGATTTTTTAAGAAAATCATCTTCTCCCTTGAGGCTCACTTTCAGCTGATGCGGTAAATAAATATTTTTTAAGATAAGGTGTTGCCAGCAGCTGATGGAATTTCTCGGCTTTTGATAGTTGCAAGTGACAAGAGTATAAAATGCTCAGATACATCCGAATTTAGCGCTTCCTTACTCGATTTTTTTATATATTTTTTTTTGCATGTTTGTATGTACATACGTACATATGTATCTACGGTTGCGCGTTTGAATTAAAAATTTCCTTATTTCCCATTTATTCTATTTATTCTAGCCATAATCTATTTGATTTTCGAAATTTGGTGATTTTCAGCCGCGTTTGCCTGTGATAAAATTAGACAGTGCATCTATTTTGTTTTGAAAATTAGTGCATAATTATTTATAACATATCTACAGTTTGTTTACACTTTAAATACCATTGCGATTATTATGCAGAAAGTGTGATAGCTGAAATGTGCCAATGGGAAATGGACAGACAGTTTAATTTTGTTGCTTCGGAATGTAAGACATTTGCTGTTTACTTAATTATGCATTTGAAATGCGACTTACAGCGTTTCCGACAGTGATTACCGCGTATGTAGGTATATTTTCAGGCTCTAACAAACAGGTAGTGAAAGAAAGTGTCACGTGGGAAGCACTGAGCGGCAATTCAAAAAGTGCAAATCTTCAATAAGAGTTCAAAAGTTTCGCTCATATTCACAGTTAAGTTGTTAGAAATACTTGTGAATTTCAAACAAACGAATTTCTACATATCATTATTCGAAAATATTATCTGAAAACTGGAAGAGAGAGATGCAGGAACTTAGCTGAGTAACTAAACATCAAGCACGCGAACGACAATCCAACAACGTCCAAAGCAAACGGCAGTCAATGGGATTCTAAAAAGCTATCTGATAATGGTACCGATCGATCGCAGTAAGCCGCCAGGACAAATGTATAAGGAGCAGTATAAAATAGGGGGTATAAAGCGTAACATTTCCGGTTGTGCCGACAAGCAACTAACAGATATTGAAATCGCGGCGAAATCTTCAAATGAAGACGGAGGCCAAAGCTGCGTCCTCCAGATCAATAAGAAAACAAACGACATTATCTACGCACGGGACGCAAACATGGAACGTTGAAGCGACTTCACCAAAGGTGAAGTGGAGAAGGATCGCGGCATGGAAAATGTCACAGCGACTTCACTTGTTTTACAACAGTTGGAGTAGGTATCTAGTCAGGATTCTGAGTTGATTTCGACTAGTCTCTCAATTATTATTTATAGTCATCTATACTTCCACGTTTGAGCATAAAATTCTTCATCGTCGCCAGACACTTTTTTTTTTGTTTTTTATAGATCCTGATGTAATTTTTTTTTGTTTTTGTTTTTTTTTTGTTTTTTGCAACAGAGTTTCTGCTTGGATGTAGTTAGGAAGGTGAAACAAGTCGCTACCGTCGAGATATAACTCTTCTAAAATTTTTTTCACTGGAGCGCCTAACTTTCTTCGGTCCATTTTTATTTTCGTAGGCGTATAAAATTATGGAAATTCATTAAAAGGTCTTTTAAAGTATACCGCAAGCTTAAAATATTGCTTAGCTTGTAACTACCAAGAGTGAATGTCGGAGACCCTACATGCATATGGTATATAAAGTCAGCGTGACGCGGTCAGCCGTTTTGGACATGTACGTCTGTCTGTATATAAGCGAACTAGTCCGGCAGTTTTTGAGATAGCGCTTTGAAACTACTCACTCGTCCCTTTCTTGTCAAAGAAATCAGCTCATTTGACGAAACCGCTGATATAGGACCACAGTAGAATACAGCGATTATGCAAACTAACCGATCCAACTATAGTTTTTCTATTGCAAACTTTTTTCTTTGTCAAGCTATCAACACGAAATTCGGCACAGATTATTATCTAAGGCTGCGGTATATACCCCGAAGATATTGTTCAGATCGGAAAACTATAGCGTATAGCTGACATATAAACTGGCTAATCAAGCTCAAGTCCTTGTTGAGAAAACTTTTTTGTTTAAAAAGGTATATTCACGTAATTTATCATCTATTAATATCGAAAGCAACGCTGCAATCTCCGAATATATGTATTTCTCAGATCGGACTACAATACATATGCTATAGCTGTCATACAAAAATCAAAATCAGAATAAATTTCTGTTTGTACCTCTTCTTTACTACAAAAAATCCCCCTATACTAGCTTTTTATGCTTCGGTGCTATAAGAAATGCTCTTATAATATTATTTGATCGCTTTGGTGCAGCTGAAGTTAACGGTTTTTCTTCTTAATTGTAGTGTTTTGGTACATAAGTTTCATGGTGATATTGACTGACTAAACCAATTATTTTGCTTACGTCATTTGAATAAGCTATATTTTCTTTTTAGACCACTAACCTTATATGACATCTATCGAGATTATTATAAATTTAATTAGCTTACGCAGCGGCTGAAAAAATACTTCTTAATACTCATSTGATTAATTGAAGGCAACATAATTTTAATGCCGTGCCATACAATCCTATTAAGTATTGAAATTTAAAATAAAGCCGCTTTACAAGATAAAAACTACGCAGCTGGCGCCAATTAAGCAAATAAAAATGTTTATCACTTTTTCACATTGGCGTTTGCTGTAGTAGCGCCTACATAGACACATACAACTACTACGCAAGCGTGTGTGTTTTGTGGCAGGTAGTTATGCGCTTATAGATTTAAGATTATTTTCGGAGAAATTTAATTTATATTTTTTCGCCGCCAAGTCAGCACACTAGTATAACAAGATCCACTTTGATGCGGGCGCAAAGTTTTATTTCACAATACAAAAGCAACAAAGCCGGGAGCACAATACAACGTTGGCAGCGCTGTGAAAACTTTTGCTCTTGAGGGATTTCGTGCAACTGTTAGTTGGCGTTCGTGGCGCGGACTATACAATTTGACCATTTTGACATTTTCATTTACGAGCATGAGCCTTGAGCTGGTCTTAGAGTTCTACTTTTTATTCACTTTTTTCCACCGTTTCGCATTTGAAGGGAAAACTTTAAAGGTACACAGGCGTTGGGGCAAGTTAAAAATGCAATTTTCCCATTTCTGTATTGCTTTGCATTCAAACTTTAAATACAATTGATGGCAAGCGCGGCCGTTAGGAGTGCTGGCTGGCTGGCTGGCGTAAAGGACGTGTATAGCCAAGTGGCCGAGCGTCGTCAACCGCAACCTGTCAGGGCAGAGTGAGCGCAAAGTTTCTTCAGGCGCGCAAAAACAACAACAATCGCRCGCGGTGTGRGCGGCCGAGGTGCGAGAACGAACGTGCGATTRTGGCACGTAGAAGATTGAAGCCAGAGAAATATTGCTGAGGCCAGCAARGGCGTGCGCCATCACGCGGCGYTGRCTCTGGCAGAGCAAAGTGTCATTTCTGTAGCGACTTTTCGACAATGTACAAGACAACAACTGCCAGGAAAGGCAGCAAAACAGGGAAGCAGCGCTTAAACGGGCCGCGGGCAGCACCCTGTATGCGTGTGTTTGAGCGTGTGTCCTGCGACTGCAAAAGACAACCCAGCTCAAAAAAGTTAAATTAATTCTTTTTCCACTTTGGTAACTTTGCGCCACACACACACACACGAACACTTGCATCAGCATCGCCTTCGTCAATRGCTGCAGGAGCTACGAATTTTCGGTCCGCCCGTGCTGCTTTACGTTAACTGCAAAGTTTTTCTAGCGTCTTTTTCTTTACGATTTTCCTTTTTTGCTTGCTACGATAATGTCTTTTCTTAATTTTCTTTCACTTACATGTCCACGAAGTGAAAATTATAAATAGCGCCAGAACAGCGCAACTTAAAAATCTTGAAATGTAGGGAGAGTACGCTGAGAAAATTGAAATTTTAAGGCCATGTCGAATGGACAGGCGAAGACCACGCACAACGGCTTTGACAACGTGCAGGAAAATGAGTTTGGGATAATTAAGGGTCGTGAGTGTTGAATTCCGTTGTCGGTCTTGCCACAACCGCAGTATGCGTGCAAAAGCGTGATATTGTGGCTTCTACGACAGAAGGATAATGACGTTGGGTATGTGGCAAGCGGAAGTTGAGCTAGATTGACAGCGTACACGATTTCCGTAAGAAATGTGTTCGTTGSCCGTCATCAATTCACAGCATGTTGAAAGAAGTTCATCAAGCTGACAATTTCGTTAACTGTTTTGTGGACCTTCTACAGGAATGAAAATTAAATTAAGATAAATTAAAACATTTTGCCGACAAAGTTTTGAATTTCGGTTAGTCCCGTTTAGTTAAGTACGAAAGTGTTGATTGAAATGCCGCTAAAAGCTTTAAGTTTCAGTAGAGCGTACCAGCTAATGGTAGTAGTGTTTGTTTCGCTAAACTGACGTCACAATAGCTGTGGAGCTGTTCATCAGTTCAGCATTTATGAAAATTTGTTTTCGCTTATATAGCTCTCCAGTGTTGTGCGCTTGGGTTGGGTTGGGACCCGCCACGTAAAAACCATCCGCCATGAAAAGGTAAGGGTATCACCTTTGCGGTGTCTACGCCCTGTCTCTTATACACATCTTCATCAGTTCAGCATTTATGAAAATTTGTTTTCGCTTATATAGCTCTCCAGTGTTGTGCGCTTGGGTTGGGTTGGGACCCGCCACGTAAAAACCATCCGCCATGAAAAGGTAAGGGTATCACCTTTGCGGTGTCTACGCCAATAAAGAAGAATATGAGGTCATCAAAGCAACATCACTTAAGATAATTTCAAAAGTTAAGAAAAATCGTTGGATTTTCRTAGGRCAGCTAGACTATTGCTAAGAAATTRSATCACTGCAYCGCAGAAGCCACTCTTGGCGGCWTTTTCTCTGCTCACATTTCGATGAGGGATAAATGACTAGAAAAATTGGCTTGAGAAGCGGCGCAGTGTGCATTTTCACGTTGGGTGGAAGTTAGGTTATAGTTAGGTTTGCCACTTCGTTCGACTCGCTATCAAGGTGCCGATGAACGTACTGCTATGAGCTGCAGTTTTTTTTATTGTGGTGAGCATTCATCCTGACAGCAGAGCGGCAAAACTTATCCTGAGCTCGCCAACTGTGCGCYAGTTAAGAAGGAACTGTTCGTACTGGAATTGGCAACCAGTTATTTCATCATCAGACTCGTTTGGATGCCTAGTTTCAGTGGAATCRGMACGAGACCGTGCTGAATTGCTATTGTCGCCTTGAGTTCTATCAGTGGAAYAATGGAACTCKCGTGCAACKTTGCTTARAGTAGAACGCAGGAGATCTACTACAAGGCAGTGGGCTCACTCTTGTTCCACGCAYATCGGAATGGAACCGCGTTGGATACCCTTTATCAGCTTGCATTTTATCGGTGRAACAATGGTTCTCMGGTGCGACTTTGCCTTGAGTAGAACGCAATAGATTTATTGAATAATTGCCTTAAACAAGGCCCATCTTGTAGCAATTGTAGGCGCTCTTATTGGATTATATTTCCTTTATTGTCTAGCGTTGAGGTTGAAACACATAAGAAGCCTTACCTTCAGCGAACCGGAAGACATATCCAAACTGCCATTAGTCATCTCAATAAGTTTGTGTTAACCTCAAAGCAGTTTTTCGACAGTACATTGGAGTTTTTTAGTTTGCACAAAATCTATGCAAAATGCCGGAATTCCTTTTCAACCTGGAAACCAGCATATAAGACGCCCGTATAGCCTTCCGACTGGAAAATATTTCAGTATTCCTGGAGCTTGAAGGATGGCCGGAAATCTAGCTCGGAGCAATAGATTTTTAATCCTACTAAATTGGACATTTTTTATCCGTCTATTAAGTTGGGCTGACTAGTCATATGCACTTGCGATATCCACGCTCTTTAACTGTGACTTAAAACCCACTCTACCAAACAAAGTATTTGGGTATGTTGTCTCTTTTATCCAGTAATTCTCTGCTTATTGTGCTATCCTCGTGGGTCCTTGTGGAGAATTTATCTCGCGCGGCCAATTTGTTAGCTGATTTTTCTGTAAAACTTTCCCCTGTAATGTCGATTGGTGATAGGTTCAGCCTATTTAGATTAAGTCGGAAGATCGCTAGATCTGAGTAATGTTTTGGGGCAGAGCAGTGTCATATTTCCATGATGATTTTTAATAGAGGATCCGAGAGACACCCTTTGTACCATCTCATTGCCTTTAAGAAACCATTTTAACCATTTTAGCTCATACTTTCCAGTATTTAAACGAAATTTTCATTAMCTCTAACATATATTTCTTCAAATTCAATGCTGCAAATTCGACTTTTCATCCCTGCGTTTGTAGACGCCTCACTTGAGCCACGCAGATACATAATWTAAGAGCCTTGTGCATTAACCGCCATTAGAGGCATTAAGGCGAGCTTCTTTTTATTGTTACTATTTATTTTTTTTTTTTGGGTTTGTTTTTAAAGTACTGTACGCTGAACTCTTAAGCGTATGCTCTCTCGCCCCACACACTCATTATGCGATCATTTATATGCTAAAGTGTAGAAAATGTATTTCACGCTTACGCAAGTGTTCCAACACGGCCGCCTATTAGCTGTGCCGTCCCATATCCGCGCGCTGTGATGCCGCGAAATTCTTTTCCGGTCGCATATCAGTCCAAAAATTAAATGACAACCAATTTACATTTTTACGCAATGCAAAAGCAAACACACGCACATACAWGTACGCTTAACTTTTTATGACGTTTTTTCTTTCGTCTTCAGGGTGTGGTTTTGTTTCTGGATGTGCTGCTCGTGGCTGGCAGGGCGGCACTCATATTGCCTTGCTGCACATTTCCGTCTCTTAATTCACGCAGTGATTGTCTTTGAGGACATTTTTATTACATTTTTGTTTGCTGTTGTTGTTTCTATTGTTTTTGATTGCTATTATTTGTTTGTGTTGTTGGCCGCCAATAAATTKTGCTTAATGCTTTTATTTCATTGTTAGAAGTGATTTTTGAAGAGAATGATCGTAAAGCTGCGCTGGTGCCAGAGCATGGGGGTGGAGGGTGGCACTTACATTGAGTTTGTAGGCTAATGATGTGTGTTTAAAAATCGATTTGAACACTTGGCTTAATGGRGACACAGTACATATTTGCTTAAGGCGCTGATTTCGTCGATTCGTGCTAATCGTAGTAATTAGTGTTGCTTTGAAAAAAAAAAAACTTTTTTTTTTCTAAAAATCATATTCTTGTAGGGAAAATTGTTTTTATTTAAAGAGATATCTTCACTAAAGTTGGCGTAGACTTTTAACCCAGCCAAGTGTGTAATTCTTGCAGAAATTGTTGAGATTGGACGAATATAGCATATAGCTGTCATACAAACGGACCCGTCAAAATCACGTCCTTGTAAGGAAATTTTTTTTATTTGATAAGATATCTTCACGAAATTTTACATATATTATACGTTTTGGCAGGAGGACAATTTTCGTAGAAATTGTTCATATCGAACCACTATAGCATATAGTTGTCATACAAACGGACCCGTCAAAATCAAAACTTTGTTATTATGTTATTTGATGAGATATCGTCCCGAAATTTTGTACAAATTATTTTCYAAAGCATCGTTACAATTTCCTAAAAAATTTCTGAGATCGGACTACTATAGCATATAGCTGCCATACAAATTGATATATCAAAATCATGTCCTTGTAAGAAAAATTTTTTTATATAACGCGCTATCTTAAAGAACTTTTTCACGAATTATCGCCCAAAGCCATTTTATAATTTGTGGAAAAATTCCTCAGATTGGAGTGCTATAGCATATAGCTGMCATACAAACTGACTCATCAAAATCAGGTCCTTGTATGAAAAATTTTCTGATATGACGAAATATCTTCATAAAACTTGGCATGAACTATTGTCAAAAGCATTAWAAMAATYTMYGTAAAAATTATTCAGATCGGACTACTAYAGCGTATAGCRRCCGTACACAATTTTAGCTAAAAATMATTTTTTTTACATTTCTTTGCTTTTTATAATATATTTGGCACAACAATTTGATTTGATTTGCTAAATTCTATATATGCATAGATTATWTGAAGCTTTTTACTGCAAATTTATGCACAAAACCGCTGGCGCTTACAAGTTTAAGCATATATTTATCAGTGTATCAGTGTATCATAAACATTTACATTGTTCTGCGAAATCCATTTCCTCAATTARAGTATAAAATACATGCCAAATACGCACACAAGCACACTAACAGTTTCAACCTCAGCCGAACTAAACTCACATCCCCCACAAGCAATGCGAGTGCTAAAGAAATAAGGCCAGCTTTGTACATATGCGCAGCATTTACGCAGTGATGCAAGCCAGCTCCTTTCAAAGAGAGGCAGCAATGCTGAAGCTAAGGAGATGGCTTCAAAGTGAGGCAGCAGCGCTGCGCCKGACAGAGTGCCACTAAACAACTTTTATTTCTGCTTAACGCGAAAGTGCTTTTATTTTATTTGATTTCCATCAAATGCGGAGATAAGGATCATYGCATGAAAAGATGCTAAAATGCTTGAACCACATATGCTTACATGAGCAGGCGTTCATGTGTGTGTACATATGTATGTGTGTATGTWTTATATAAATTAGTTTTCAAACAAATTMCGCTTGCGGCGCTGTTAAAATAGCTCAGCTCCGTAACACGACGCCAACGCAATGAAGTGGAATCTCATGTTAAGCAGTTTGGGATATTGGTATGCTGTGGGGGCGCAGGGTGTGCGGTAAGGCGTGAAATGGTTAGCTACTTGGGCTTTGTGTGCTCAGCTAGCAGTTATRTAAGCTTTACATGCTTTATTTGCTGGCTTCAATCAGTTTCGCTGTGACACGCTTGATGCTTTTTGGTTTAAACAAAATAGTTTTTTTTCCACGTAGTTTTTCTGGTGTCTCACTTAAGGCATAAATATTTTAAGCAAAAATGTTTAAAACGTACCAAGCACTGCTTTGCATACAATTTTCATGTCACTACTTAACTTTTTTCTAACTAAAAAATAAATAAGTAAGCATGCAAACTAAAGGACTCCTCGCCTTTTCATATTTTCTATTCAAKTATTTATGCTTTGCATTTGCTTTTTCGTTGCCATGAAACTTTGATGTGTGTCCTGGGGTTGCGCTATCTTCATAACGTATTCTGAATGTGTAAGTGCCCACCCACACACATATACAAACATAGTGCTGCTGTTGTATGTGTATCGCCTTTGGGGCATTCGAAGTAAATGGAGTGTGGCGGCATGCAACCGTGCGTTGCAATTTGACACAGCACAAGCATTTGCACAGAAAGTTTCCAGAGAAACACTCGCATGAATTCAGTTAAGTAGAAGCTTTCGGGTAGTGTTTTAGCTTTTTTTTTTAAATATTAATTTACCAATGGGTATGCGTGGASTGGCAAATCCTTATGCAATTGCCAAGCGTAGCATATTTCTAAGCGAGTGTTTCGGTTTTTATTAACACTCGWAGCGAATTGAGGTTCAGTCTGCAGGAATTTGCAGCAACCATGGCAGCTAAGTTGGAGTTTATTGGTCAAATAATTTAAAGTGAAGTTGCTGAAGAGCTTCAATTTTGCGCTGCTGGTTTAAGGAGCCAAGGATAATAAAGTAAGCATTCCAAATCCGGTTAGCGCCTTTGTGAGTTTTGGGATGTATATAATTTCTTGTAACTCGCTTTGAGGATTTGTTTAAGGTATTCGAGTATTGAGTAGCACAAGCGGGTAGATTGATAGATATCTTGTCAAATCAAAACATTTTTCATATAAAGACTGTATTCTATAATTTCGTAATTTCTTGTCAAATAAAAATTTTTTCCATACATGCACTCTTATTTCATAGTTCAGTTTGTATGGCAGCTATATGCTATAGTAGTCTGATCTGAAAAATTTTGAGTGATTTTATAGCTAGGCTCCTGGCAATAATCCGTGCGAATTTTCATGACGATATCTTCTAAAATGAAAATGTTTTCCATACAAAAACTTTTATATAATTGTTGAATTTGTATGACAGCTATATGCTATAGTAGTCTGATCTAAAAAATKTTATCGGATATTATAAATGTGCTCTTGGCAACGATCTGGGTCAAATTTCCTGATCATATCTAGTCAAATAAAAAATATTTTCATACAAGGACTGGATATCCAACTTTCAGTTTGTATGACAGCTATATGTTATAGTAGTCCGATATCGKTGATTTTAACAAAGAAGCAGCTTATTGAGCAGAAAAGGACGTATACAAAATCTCAAGTTGGTATCTCAAAAACTGAGAGACTGCATGACATATACATATACGGACAGCAGAACATGTCTTGAGCGACTTTCGTTTCCTGCTTGGTGTTACGAAGTTAGGCATAACAAGAGGACGAATTAAGAGACGCTTATGACAAGGGTGTGGCTAAAGTATATGTATTGGCTCAGAAGCAGTTTATTTTGAAGGCAATAGTAAAGAGTTTTATCAAAATACATGGAAATGTCCTACTTTTGCCAGTCCGGTTCAATTTTGATCGGATGTTATACATATTTTTTTCAAACAATATTTMTATATTATAATCGAAAAGTTGTTGGATTTGAGTAAATCTTGCATATACGCTTAGAAATGTTTTAAATATGTTCAACTAAACAAGCGCGCGCCTGTGGATAGGCTGCATTTTAAGCTTTTTACTTGAATTATGTTAATTAAATTTTTTTTTATCGAATCATTAGAAAGTGGCCGTAAGCCATACAATTGGAACCCGGCATTACATAAAGTTAATCAAGGCAACTCAGCTTTTCATAACAGAATTTCAAAGCTTGGACTCTTTCTTAAATCACTCGTTTTGATCACGARTAAGCATGGATATGAATTTTATCGATAACTTAAGATATATTAAGTTTGAAAGGAAGTTAGAGTATTGAAATTAAATTGTCGCTCTGGATCTTTTTTGCAATAAGAAGGGCTCTCTAGAGTCTACATTTTCGCTTTCCTAATGAAAAGGAACGTGCGAACGAAATTAAAACTCAAGAGGAATATAGCATAAACTTCAGTAATAATTGCAAGCCAGATATTAGTAGTAATATCAGCAACAGCAGATAACTTAAAGGTCTAAAGCTTACGCCCACCATATGACAAGACAAGGAAACTAAAGTAACTCTTAAAATTGATGCCAGTGACTCCGAATTTCGATAGTAAATTTTWATAATTTCGATTCGTGGTTGGATCGTATATCTTTCCATGATAAAATGACAAACCTTACTGGAGAGAAATGTCAAAAGAGCGGGGAAAAMAGAGCGTCGTTTGCTGTCTTTATCCGTTACTCTTACTCTTACTCCATTGTAAAACTCTATATTAATCGACTTGAATCAAATAGTTCATAAATATTTTTTCTTCTTTATTTTAACTTATCTTAATGGCTCCCTGTATATGCATATTCAGGAAAAAAATCCACTTGAAATATATTAAAAGCATTTGCTCAGCGTGATCTCAATCAAAATGCCAGCCTGAGCTGCTGGCGGATTCTGCGAAACACTGCAAATTACTGAAAGATTGGGTCAACCGAGAAAAATTCAATAAAGACAACGAAGAAATCTTAGCAATTTCCAAGAGCAGCGCGCCACGACTCGAAATTGGTATTTTCATTTGAGTTTCTGCAGAATTATTACAACAGACTCGAACGAGAATTGCAAATGAAGTGAAATGAAATGGTAAAGCGGATGGAAAAATACAAAAGAGATGAATAAATATGTGAAACAGCTTGGCAAATGAATGTGACCGGCAGGAACTAATATGCCATTGGGGGGTGTGAAAGCGGGCATTTGTATTTAATAAAAAGAAATCAGATTAAATTCCAAATGAGTGCAAACGAGCAGTGCTTTCAGCGCCATCCAACAAAGCACACAACGAAGCGTAATGAAATGGCAGGACGTGCGAGCACGGGAAGGGCGCATGRCAGGCGCTGGTGCGTTGGCTGCGCAAAAGTTGAAAGGAAATGGACATTATCATGCGAGTGCTACATTTCTTCGGCAACACTGGCATATACACACATACACACAAAGATACATTCATGTTATGCAAGTACTATGGTGTGTCAGTAGAAAAATAACTATTTGAATTCGATGGTGTGGATTCATGTGCGCTGCTCGGGGTCACCGGCTTGCTAACGCGCTTATTTATGTGTATGCGTACATTTTGACGAAATGTCAACAACCTTTCAATCGCTTACAAGTGAATGCATACGCACACAGACATACACACATGGTGTATCCGCTCTAGGATATGAAACCACCCTCCTCATAGCAATCACCCACATTTCGCTTACAGCTGACTGCTGCCCTTGCGCTCTTTTTCTTTTATGGTTGAAGCGTGGGTGTGCCATCCACCGTTATGTCACTGTATTGGTAAATCAATGGCGTGCATTGCTGCTATAGTTGCCCGTGTTGTTGTTGCTGCTGTCAATGATAATGATTTGCCTGCGTTCAAAGCAGTTGTACTCAGTGGCTTGACTGTTCGTCGGCTTGTCATGCCACGGCCAGAAATTACCATTCAAACACTGYGCCAGCGGGCACAGCTCACATACACGCACACACATATGTGTGCACGCATGTTTGCCACATATTCTGGGCAGCGTTTAGTAACTAGTCCGTATGCAATGGGTGCGTGCCGTTGTATATCGACCGTTGGGGAAACGCCTTAATTAAATTCCTTGCAGTATTTGTGCCACATAAAGCAACAGTAATAACAACAACAAGCGATAAACTTATATGCGAAGTATATTTCAAGGCTGGCCCACCGTTTTGTCAGGGACATTCGTAGGACAAAGCCTTCCCAGGCACTGTAGGCTAGTTTGGCATTGAGTTGGTTATAAATATAATTTATAACACAGGAGAATTTCGATTTTTGTTATCGCGAATAATCGTCGTCTTTGAAACCATCAATCACGGCTTGTTATTTGTATTGCGGAGATCCTGATAGCCTTCAGCCATTAATTTCCTAGGCAAATGTATCCAGAAGCAGCCTTAGCGATATTTGGACTGAATTATTTTCCAAGCCACAGACGCCGCAGTGGGTTAGAATTCTTTGCTAAAATACTCCTAAATCGAGAGGATTCATGATAGATGACCCTACAAGATTTCTGCTTTATGTCACTAATTACATAGTCTTCGACTTGAAGATCTTATTTCCCATGACAAGAAAACCCCGTCACTCTCATCCATCGCGTTGGCATTGAACTTAGAACCGGCGAAAATGGGGGAGTTTTCCCTGTTCTTCATATAGAGATTTTCACTATAAATGAAATAGAAAAATTTCACACATAAACGCTAGTTTGAGCTTCGCCAGACCGTGTGCCTAGAGTTTGCGTCCAAACTAATAATGACACTGACTTTCTTTCTTCGGGCCTCCGCCAGAATCTTCTTCAACTGGAAAATTTCATAGCATGCTGCGAGCTATGCATGGTATGGGTGCAATGGGTCGTCTGTTTAGTGGTTACAATCTATTTTCCTTCAACTGTAGTAAAGGTATATCCTAAATTGGTCATCCTTCTAGAGGTTCAATATCTTTTCCTTCCATTAGCTCGTGATTTTAGGTGTTAAAATCTATTCTCCTTCAACTGGAGCAATGGTATATCTTAAATAGATAGTCCTTCTTGATGTTCAAATATTTTTTCCTCTATCTGAGTCAGCTTTTTATGGTTTAAAATGTATTTTTCTTCATCTGAAATAACGGTATATCTTCAATAGGTTGTCTTTCTAGAGGTTCAAATACATTTTCCTTCATCTAAATCGTCTTTTTAGGGGTTGAAATTTATTTTCTTCCATCTGGGTCTTCTTTTTAGCGGTTAAAATCTATTCTACTTCATCTGCAACAACGATATATCCCAAAAAGGTCGTCCTTGTAGAAATTCAAATACCTTTTTCTTCATCTGGGTCGTCGGTTTAGGGGTTAAAATCTATTTGCCTTAATCTGATACAATGTTACATCCTAAAATGACCGTCCTTCTATAGGTAAAAATACCTTTTCCTTCATCTGGAACATTGGTATACGCTAAATAGATTGCCTAATCATATCTGCAATCATCGGGTTCAACGCAGATAATCCCGGAAATAAGAGAAGTGCAGCCGGAATTCTAGTATTTGTTCCTTAGAGATAAAGGTATTTCCTCAAAATAGCATTGATATCTTTTCTTCACAAATTTTCTAATCATTTACAAAAAATGTTGTGACTTTTTAGTTTATAACGGAAATTTAACTAAAATTTTTTGAAAATACTAAAAACTTCTTCACCTTTAGACACTGTGCACAAACTTAGGCAATACATTTGTAAGCGCACAAATGTATTTGTTTATTTTACCATAGTGTTTAACCGCCCATACACCACTCCGCCAAGCGACAGCAAGACCAAATGCACACATTTCACTTGGCCCACAATTGTAATAAAAATTCCGAAACGTATGCGAAATTAACCAAAAGAAAGGAAACACAATACAACAACAATAGCAAAAACTGCAAACCAAAGCGATAAACTATGTCCTTTCAAAGGACAACAGACAACGAACAACGAACGAAAGACAACTATGGCGGACACTTTGATTGGATGAGCACACACATGCATACACACAGAGGCACAGTTATAGAGTACACGGATATACACCCACACGGCTATACACGTAAAATATTCAATTGCAGTTATGCAAGAACGACAAAACGTTGGAATGGGTGAGTGAATGGCTGAATGAATGAATGAAGGAATATCTAAATGATGCTAAATGGGCGAAATACCGTTGAATCGCTACGCTTCAATGCAATTGAACGAATAAAAGAAGTTGCTCGTAAATAAAAAAGTAGCACACATAGCATTGTAATGATGGCTGTAGGCGTAGAAAATTATTGCTTAAATGAATCGAATAAGGGAGCACAAATTGGAACAAGACAAGGCAGCTGTGGGCAGTAACGCCGCAGCAACGGTGGCAAGGACGGAGCTGCGACAAACGTATACGTAAAGGTGGAGTAACGCCAATTATTTTTATGGCGCACAGTTTTTGCCACCGCAGGATAATGCATTGCAACAGGACAATTTCTTTGCCAGCGCCCAGCAAAGCGTAGCCAAGCAAGCAATAACTAATGAATTGTGGCGATGGGAGAGCACCAAGTAATAATGTTGCACGTGAAAAAGGCGGTGCACTGTGGCATAAATTCYCATTTAATTTTACCGGCAGGCAAAAATAAAGAATGGCGCTTGTACAATTATATGCCGAGTACGKTTTTTGTATGTTACGCGCATTTTGAGGTGTTTAACTATTACGTAAACGCTTGTTGGTGAACAGMTTCCACTTTGCAAGGAGCGTAGATAAAGTTGACATTAGCTACTTGAAAGCTTTCAAAAGGAAAATGTGCTGCACGCTATTAAATAATTTTACAATTAGCGAGCAATAAGCGAAAAGTGTAAGAGTGGATAGCGCCAAGCCACGCCACTTCATTCCTCTCCATTTCAATACAGCCTCAATAGCAGCAAAATTTCCACAGCTCCCCCACAAAGCTTTGCAGCAGTTCAATGGACCTGGCCCGAACGTGTGTGCCACCATGCGCTACTTTCGTGCCCTACCTTTTCATGGTAACTTTGGAAAATTAACAAATGGTCGCTGTGTAGCATGTTGCTGTCGTTGGCGTCCCCTTTGTTGCTCATTGCTGTTCTTAGAAAAATAATTATTATTGCTGCTCATTTTGCAGCTGGCAAATATTCGCTGCCCTCTCACTTTCYATCCTGGTACATATGCTGGTGTGGCGTGTATGCGGCAGCTCGTGTGGCTACTTCATTAATTTATATTAAAATTAAAATTACGTATACCACCCGTGCGACCGGGCGCTGACAAAGCAGGCGGCAATTTTAGGGCGAATGGCAGGCGAAGCAAATGTTGAAAAATTAAGCGAGGCGATTTGCTAACAAAAATTGGTTATTTTTGAAGATTTTTTGTGGGGTGTAGTCAAAAAAATAATATTTTTGCCCTGTAATAACCACTGTGATTCAATGCTTCTGCGGAAAATGCTTTTATTTGAGCAGATATCTTCACGAAATTTTGTAATTATTGTTACCATAGACAACTCTATATTTTCCGAAGAAATTTTTCGGATCGGACTGTTATAGCATATAGCTGTCATACAAACTGACCGATCCAACTGTAGTTTTTATATGGAAAACTTTTTATTKGACAATATATCATTACTAAATTTGGTACAGTTGATGACCCGAGAGTAGCGATATATTTTCTGAATAAATTGTTCAGATCAGATTACCATAACATATAGCTGTCACACAATCTGATCAATCGAAATTATGTCCTTGTATGGAAAACTTTTTTTTTTGACAAGTTATTATTACCAAATTTGGCACAGTTAATAACCCAAATCAACAATCTAATCCCCGCAGAATGTTTTCAGATTGGACTACTACTAATAATATATAGCAACCCTACAAAAATACATCTAATATAACAACTTTTTTGTCTTAACGAGATATCTGCTCGAGTTTTGTCAMMAAAATCTATGCGTTTTCTTTACGTATTTAGGTGGGTCTACTACCAAATCGTAAATTTATAATAAACAACTCCAGTTTATAATTTCTGATTATTCCAATATATTCCTCAAATGATTTTTTATGCTATTTACAATGTACGAATTCCTGTTTCTCTGTTTTGTTCCAACAAACTCATGCATCAACGTGACAACATCTGTGTCCAGCAGCAGCCCGAAGCGACATTTAAAACCGTGTGGCATGCAACACCAGCTGAGACTACCAACTGAATAGCAACACCCCTCMACCAAAAAAACACATTTACAGCATCAGTTGTTGCTACGAACTAAATGACCAATGGCACTGGCGGCGTGAATGGAGTGGTTGGAGTGAGCGCAGTTGTGGCAGCGTGAGCGCGTGAGTTGTAAGAACGTCATTAACAACCTGTGAGCATTAGTGCGATGATGTATGCTCTGTCTTAGCATTATAATCTTCATCATCATCATTATGCTATTTCAGTTTTATGTAGTAGCTATGCTTTTCCTGAACTCTTTGCTGTTTGCTACTCCTGGCTTTTACAGCTGTCCCAGCAGTTGCCAACGACACACTGCGAAGATTTCCTAACGGCAATAGCCCGCTTTGTGTGCATGGAGGTCCTTCCGTTCCGTTGTTCTGTTGCTGAAGTTGCTTGCTTGCTTTCTTCTGCCCTCCTGCTTGGCTTGCTTGCTTCTATATATAGTGTGTTGCTTTTACAATTCGTAAATATGTTTGCCCCTCAAACCCAGCGCTGCCATTTCGTTTTTGTTTTCCTCGTAATTTTTTAATAAATATTTAATGTTCACCATTTGCTTTCGGTTCATTTATTTTACGGATATTTTTTGTATGGTCATTGCTTCAGTGCATACACCACAGGTCTCCCAGGAATTGTGCTTTCAAAAGGCGGAGAATTGTTGTGGTGGCAGCTGAGCTGTGTTCYTTAGTATACGAGTACATATTAATATCATTTTGTTTTAAAGACAATTTGTGAATGGATTTTTTGAAGTCTCGAAAATTTCATCAGCAGTTTTATTTTAAGTATTTCGGTTTACTTATAAAGAGCGAGTCTGCGAACTATCAGTAAGCAGAATAATGACGAGCTATTGCGAACAAAGAGTGGAATAAGAAAAAATTTTGTTTTCTAGCAACTTTCTCAGCTTCTTATGCTCTTTACTTATGCTCTCTGCTGCAAATTTTTTGTTCATAGAAACGTTTTTCTAGTACAAAATTCTTAATTTTTTATAATTTTAGAGACGCTGGCTATGTTTCGGCGCAAACTTAGCAAGYCACCCCACGGCCTATAATTCGGCGCAAATTTAGCCAAGACGCACTCCCAAAGCTTATAAATAACAGTTTTCTTGCAAATAATATTAAGTTTAGTGAGTTTTAAATTGATTTAAATATTAAAGTAAAAAAAGCTCCCTTTGCTTGTGCTCTCTTGAAAGGTTTTTGGGTATAGAAACGTTTTTTCAGCATAAAATTCTTAAATATTAAACTTTTTAAATTCATAATTTTCTATAATTTCTACAATTAAAGAAACATTGCCTACATTCCGGCGCAAACTTAGCAAAGTCACACTTCCAAGATTTATAGAATTAATTTATTTATTAAATAACTTTCAAGTAATATTAAGTTTACTGAGTATCAAATTGATTTAAAATATTAATATATATAAACTCTCTCTGCTTATGCAATCAGTTTTTGTATACAGAAATGTTTTTCTGGTGGAAACTACCCAAATACGTGACTTTTCTTGATTTTTTGTAATTTCTACAATTAAAAAAAAAAGTTGCCTACATTCCGGCGCAAACTTAGCGAAGTCATACTCCCAATGCCAACACATAATATATTACTTTTAAATACTGCTAAACTTAGTGAGTTTTAAAATGATTTAAAATATTTATGTAAATAAGTTATTTTTGCTTTTACTCTCTTCTGTTTCGATTTTGGCTATAGAAATGTAAAAGGTAAAACTTAGCAAAGCCACACTCCAATTTCGCACATAAATTAAATTACCTCCAAATAATGCTAAGCTTAGTGTGTTTTAAATTGATTTTAAATATTAATGAAAATAAGCACAGTTCCAATATTAAAGCAACATTTTATTGTATTTTCTAATCTAATAAGTCTTCTCCAAAAATAAGCGAAATCTTTATAAATTTGTAAAACATCTGCAAGGTATGCTTAAACATAGAGCTTTACGCTCACGCAGCTATTAAGGAAATTAAAAATTTATATGAAACTACAAAGTGACCTCCGGCGCAATGCTGCACCAAATATCTACCAACATATGGCAATAAATACGAATCTTAATATCCACCTTCATGGCATCAACGAAAAGTCCCTTTGCATCCCGGCTATATCTGGTAATTCTAAAGCATTACATTTGAAGCAACAACAAAAATTGTAAACTCAAAATAAATTTAAGGAGATTTTCTATTAAAACCAACCCCCTTTGCGTGTACCCAAGCAAATATCCACTTAGTAGCATCCTTCAAAATGTGCGCCAACAAAAACAAAAACCAGCAGCTCACATCTTTAACTATGTAAAGGTAAGCTGCTTAGCACTGCCTTGAAGAGTATATAAAATCGTTTTAAATTTAATAGACAAACATTTTTGGTCATTTACCGATAACAGTAAACCGTAGTGGAGTTTGGCGCGATACGACTGGATGCTGCAAACAAGCGTACACGCATACAAATGCACGTGGGAGTATATACACTCGTTTATATACAAGCAAACAAACAAACGTGTTTATAGTTAATCTGCGAAATTTTGTTATTGCAACTTGAAAGTACTGTAGGTTACTAGTGTAAGTAGCCAGCAATGCTATTATTTTGGGTATGGCGCGCTTCAGGTGGCCAAAGCTGACACCATCTTTGATTTATGACAGTTTGAAGACGCGTGCCGGGAGCACGTTGGCGCTTTGCTACAACAAATAAATAAAGTGACCACTGCGTACGAGTATAACAAATTAAAATTGAGTGCCTTAGAGTATATTTTTCATTGCTGACAATATCTGGCGCAGATGTTGCTAATAAGTGGCATTGCTTTTGGCAAACGGAAGCTTGGTTGTGGCGTAAATATCAAAGTGGCTTTATTAATATATGCTGCTTAGTATTTACGGCGGCTTTAACAAATTGTTAATTAAGCGATATTACATATTAAAAATCTAAACTGAAAGGCATAACAGCTGAGAAGAGCGGAGACAAGGCACGGAAATTTGCTAACTGGAATTTGTTATCCAAAAATTCCTGCTTTTTCACCTTTAAACATTATTAAAAATTAAATATTGAAACGTCTTCTTGCTGTGACTTGCAGTTTCTTAAAAATTGTTCACCGTTCACCTTTATGACATCAACAGTAGTTGAGAAAGGCGACCAATTTTTGTAGACTTGAAGTCGTTAGTTTCTTCACCAATATAATCAAAGCTCTGAAAGCGAGCGAGCAACATTCACATCATTCTAAATATTTAAAAATCTTTGATCTATGTCAAAAGAAGGAAATTATTTACATATGTTCTCATCAAGTTTGCATAACAGTTGACACGTCAAGTCGCAGGTTGGCAATATTTAGAATTCACTTTGACTAACTAGCGATTCTTGCGTTCTTTGAAAAAAATTKACTAGGCTGCTTGAATGTCTTGAAATATGACTGCCGAGCAATGCTATAAAGGCAACTTACAGCGAGAAGAGCTGGATTTGGCATATGATCCCAGCTTGAGCTAATCATGGACATGCATTTTCGTCGAAGCCTTACGAAACTAGAATGAAAAGATTTTTTCCAAAATATTAAGGGTATTCTACTCTAGAAATCCAATTTTGGACAGTTTTTTGAATTTTATTTAAAAAAAAAACCAAAAAATATTTTTTCCATCAATTTTTTATAGTGTTTTTATTGATATCTTAAGAATACAGAAAAAAAATTTTACCAAAAAATATTAAAAATTAAATAATTAGAAGGGGGGGTTTAGAGACAGGTGAAAAAAATGGCGCATCCTGATGACATTGATCCTGTCTCTCCTGGTGGTCTAAAACAAAAAAAAAAAAAAAACCAAAGAAATTCTTAATCAGTAAGGATGCTGTTATAGTCCCTACTTCAAGGAAAAAATGGTGACTGCCTGAAAATAAAAATCATTTTTTACGCTTTTTTTTTGAAATTTCTGAATTTAAATATTAAAAACAAAAATTTTGACTGGTAGGAACGATAAAGGATTAAATAAAGCAGGTTCACACAAAATTTCAAGTAAATCTCGAAAGTAGTTTCGAGAAAAACGCGTTTAAAAAACTTAGTCAAATTTCAGGCAGTCTAAATCATTCATTAGTGAGCTAGGTCTGCGTCACTAAAGTAACTGTAACTCTTAAAATAATTTAAATTTTTAAAAATTCTTTGGAGGATATGTTCTTAAGGGTCTAAACTGTAAATATATGGCAAAAAAAAATCGAATTTTTCAAAATTCTAGAGTAGAATACCCCCTTAATTTAGAAATCTATGTAGACGAAAGTCATTGGTGAGAAAACATCTTCTGAGAGAAACTTTATGTCAATAGTTTTTTTTTATGGTGGTAAAGGCAGCTATCACCGATTTTTACTAAAAGTCTTATGCCATAGATAAGTTTATTCCATCCCCTTTGGCTTGCCATATATATAGACCAAAAGTCCTTAGTAATGCACTATGGATTTTCAGTTTTGAGCTGAAGTACAAGACGTCAACGCTTTTTGTGTACTTTAAAAACGACTGATATTTATTTTTAATACTTTTGCTAGTCCCCTGAACTATGAAGCTCTTATATGCAAAGCGAGTTCAAAATAATGCTTGATGGAAGCATATTAGTTGTTCCAGACTCTATCATGCCTACTTCGTAGCACTCTCTACACTTTTGAAACCTCGTGTGGTCATCTGAACTGCGAAGCTCCTAGATATCCAAGATGAGTTTTAGATAATACTGAATAGAGGCATAGGAAATATTTCATAATCTGTGTTCTACTTTCTTCCCTCCACTTTCTGCATGTATCGTCATTATTTATGCCCATTCAGCTTGCATAGGTTGTAATCAGCCATTTAATGCTTCATTAGTAAAGCTCTTCGATTTCCTAAACGCAAAAACTGCCGCCTGGAAGATACTGCAGACTTGAACTTGCAACAAAACCTCGATTTTTAACCCTTTTCGACGTGGTTTTTTCGGCTTCGGCTCATCTTTGCCTTTATATTTGGTCAACTGATCGTCTGTCTGCTGCTCGTAAGCATAGATGCAAGACTCATCGCCAGTAATAATTCGTTTCCTGACATTCTGGTAACCGGAAAGCATTATCTCACAGACGTTAAACGACCCTGTTTTCGAAAAAATTTAGTCTTTTTGGAACCAATCGTGCCTTCACTTTTTTTAGGCCTAAATGATCTTCCAAAATGGTGTTCACTGATTCTTACGATATTCCAACGATACCATTAAGATCTCTGACCTACCTAGAAAAATTATTTCGACGATTGAGTATTTGCGAGAAATTTAAATTAAAAAGTGTTAYTATTTTTTTGCCCACGGTCATGCCTATGGGAAAACGCGGTATATAAATTTATGTATACGAGTATGGCTATTCGTACATTTAGTAAGTTGTTTATATTCGCTACTTCTTCCACTTATTATGGCACATTTGCTTTTTTCTTGATTTTTTTTATTTATTTTTCTTGACACCAAGCTAGCTGATTTCCTTTTACGCCACGGCTTAATATTTATCTTCATGCATCAGTGTGTGTGGCATATGCATGCACATGTTTGTAATATTTTATATTTACATGCAGACATACTTAAATGTATAATTTAAAAAAATATGTAACGCACACAGCAGTCTCAAAGTGTTGCCTGCAAAGGCTGAAAAGTCTCCTTGATGTGTCTTGCAATTTGATATGTAAATCCGACAAGTGTTTCATTTTGTTGCGTTATTTTTCACACACGCACACACACAAACATGCCAAGTGCGTATAAAGCGCCCGCTAACGCGCTTGGCATGCGTGTCTTTCAATTTATCTTCCCTTTGCAGCAGGCATCTTAGCTTCTTGCCCATCTTAATTTGCCACAACACACGGTTGCCTTTCCCGTTGTTCCTTCGTTAGTCGTCGACATTGGATATAAATGAGTATTTTGAGCTTACAGCTTGCTTCACATACATACATATGGACATATGTACATGCAGGCACATAAACATGCTGATTTGTTACGTTTCCTTGTGCTTTGTTTGGATGTAATTTCCTATTTTTTTCCATTAATCTAAATTTAATGTTTATTCTTCGCCACAGCGCGCCCCGCCTTTGCTTTGTTTTTCCCTTTTCCATGCAATATTCTTTCTTAGCTCCGCACACATCTGCATGCATATATGAGACTCACAATCGTGTGTTTGCTGTAATTGCTGCCGTCTTACTTCGTTTGCCCTTTTCTGTTGCTGCTTTTGCTATTGCTTTTGGTTTATATCAGAAAATCATCAATACGTGAAAATTCACACCCGGCGAAATTGCGTTGTTCAGCGTAATATATTCACAAACTCAGGCTTTTATATATAAGATATATATATAAATATATGAGTGTGTGTTTGTAGGTGTTGCCACTTGTGACTTGTGGGTATACAATTTCGTTTGCTTTGCCTTAAAATTGATGTCTAAATTTGTTATATGCTAAAACGAAATTTGCCAACTGACATTGATGTAAATGCTTGAAAGCGCTACAAACACACACACTCACACATACTATCAACGCACACTTTTGTGTATAAGTGTAGTGTATTTTAAAAAACCGTTGAAAGCGAGCGCACGCAATTTAAATCATTTTGGAAAATGCTGAAAAATCAAATTAAGTTGCCTATATCTGAAGGTAATTGGATATTCAGAGTTAATAGGTGAAAAATATCGGTAAGCAGTTTTATAATCAATTTCGAAATTATCAAAATTTGTATATTGAATAAAAAAGCTAATATGATATAACCGAATTATTTTGAGAAAAGTTCGGAGATTCAATTATTTCAAGAAATTGTGGCAGGAGGAAAACGCGCTGAGCGTCATTCACTTGTGAGTGACCTGTTTGAGATCATCGAATTCATTTCTGCAAAAGTAGCCGTGAATGCCATTTGAATGATGTTATACTCAGAACTTTATTGTATCGATTGTACTTCAGACTAACTAAAAAACATTTGCATTCCCTTAACAATAAGTATATTTTTTTCTTTTAACGTAAACATACCACTCATATTTTATAACCCTGTATATAACTACTTTTATAGTATTTATATAATTTTGTTTTATTTCTTTGACCATTTTTTCTACAATGCTCAGTGTCTACCTTGCCCACACACATATATTTCCATATGCTTACCATTTGTATCCCTTTGACCTACACTATATGACGGCTTCGACGCCATCATTCCTCACTAATGGTGTGTGAAATTGTTGTCGAATGCACAGATGATGTCTCAGTTATACTAGTTTATATTATATATTGCAACAAATAATGCGGTAACAATAACTGTGTCATAGCATATGTGTAGGCGTTGCAGCCAGTTTGAAAGGGCAGCGAACTGCTTGAAGAACTGGGTGATTAATGATTATCTATGAATGGATTTCACCTTTGCGCTGGAAGTAGTTAACGCTATTGCATTTTCAGTGTTTGTCGTTTTTTTTTTTTTNAAAAATGACGGTTTAAGGCGGTTTATGGGCCGACGTCGTCATTGTTCCATACTTCTTTCGTGATGATCAAGACCGGCATGCTGTTGTGAATCGAAGTCGGAAGTGATAAAAAGAGTATATTTAGCCCGGATTTGTTGACAGCGACTTGGACAATATGTGGTTCCAACAGGACGGCGCCACAAACCACACAGCAAAAGTCACAATCGATTTATTGTAAACCAATAGATGTGTATAAGAGACAGGTTGTTTCTTGATAGGTTAAGATTTGTGTTCTCATTTCACATTTCTTTACCATCGGCTTGTTAAACTATTTATTTTTTTTATACACTTGCAACATGTTGCTATACAGAGTATAGTTGTTTTGTGCACTTAACGCTTGTTTATATCATCCAAAACTAATCGAATGAAATTACATATAAGTATGTATGAGCAGAGTGGTGAGACTGACCGAACAAGTGATAATTTGAGTAAATATTGAGATATGTTGCTGAAACTTGATACATATGTTCCCTGATACCCTGCATTAGGGAATCGCCTTCTCATACATTTACTATTCATCTGAGGTGTAATAAGTATTTCATGACCAAAAATTGGTTTAATCGCACCAAAACTATTCAAGATACCGAATATGTGGAATCAAGTTGCTAGAGCGAACTTTTATATCGAAAATATTGCTCAATATGTGAAATATGTGATAGAAATCGGAAGAGATTCTTACCATCAAACGTAACAAATAATACTTATAATTGGGTCGTTGCTATATCTGAGGAATATAGCGAAAGGGGTAAGAGTCAGTGCCAGTCAACAGTTTTTGGTGACGTGAGGCAAGCGTTGCCATGCAGAAAACTAACTTTTTCGTACCCCACCTCGTACAAAGATCATAATAAATCTACGCTCCTTGTTGCTGATTCATTCCCAGCACATGTAGTCGTTTTGAAATGGCTTTGGCGAGTGCCTTTCATTACGCAAACTCTTCTTGCGATTGAGACGGATTCCCATCGAGCAACGGCTCCATTTCACTATTTTTGAAGGTTTTATGACTAATGTAATCGGACTACTGAGTATACTACTTGCAACAACTTTACCCATATTCAATCCCAGCATACAATATTGCGTAATATTTGACCGAACCGTACCACGTTCCGCACGCAGTGAAGAAAATATTTTTCAATTACAAATTGCTCACCGCTCGGCACCATTCTTGCATTCGTAAAACACGTAAAAATATCTGTAGGTTCTAGAATTCCTTTTTAATTTTTTTTTTTTATATTTTTCCACGTTTTTTGTTTAATTTTTTGTATTTTTTTTATATTTTTTTATTCATTTTTTTTATATTTCTTCAGTCGTTTTTACATTGTCATGCCTCACCAAGTTGTAAACAATTTTTTATCCATAGGCAAACCAGCAACAAGAATCCCAACAATGCAAGCGTCAGCAGCGACAGCGGCAGCGGCAGCGGCAGCGGCAGCGTAATAACAGAGAATAACAATCAAATGGGTAAGAAAGAAAAGTCTTATAGTAATTTTATGCGGCATAAAACCAATTTAAGCCGAGCTTCAAGTCGTAAATATGAAAATAAAGGCAAAATAAACAACAACAACAAAAAAAACATAATAAAAACTCAACTAACCTAACAGCAAATACATACGAACAAGCAAACGGGTAAAATAGGCAAATTGCTGAAGAAAATAGTCGCCCTGTGCGTAAACAAGCCGTGGTTCGTGGCGCAGAGGCACAAAAACACAACACACAAAAAATATGAATGTCTTTTATTTTGATTTTCGAACTGGTTCTGCTGCGCAAGCGACGCGGCGGCTGCGCGGTGGCGGCACAAGCATGTGCCCAGCGGCTGTAGACGAAGCCAAGCCAGCGCCGCTTTGGTTGGGACATTGTGACTCAAAAGTAGACAAACGACTGCCACAATAAATGCGTGGCTGTTGTTGTTCTAGCTAACGCTGGCTTTGTTTTGCTAAAAACTGGTTCCAAAACCAAATATATAGACGAAAAAAATCAAATAAAAGAAGCTGACAGCGCTACGAGCAAAAAAAGCAAGATATATAATAATGAAACCACTAGAATTGTTGTTGTATTTGGTAAAGTGGTGAAAAACAACAACAATAAATAAATATAAATAACTGATACACCTAAAATCCACTTTTATCGCCCGAGATTTTCTTATGCGCTGCGCGTATGCCTACTCCTTGATGCTTGTCAATATGCCATAGTTTAGGTAAATAGTATATAGATATGCGTGTACATATGTATATAATCTTAAGTACATAGTACATACATACACATATAAATATGTACACACATTTAGTTATAAGTCAACAAAACCCGTACCAAAATGCTGATCCACGACTCCTTACTGTTCAGGCTGCGCAAGCCAAGATTAACCCAACGATGCCACAAACCATTTACCTTGCTCACAACCAAGTAGCATACACATTATATGTATAAAAAGCTACTAGTCCTGTGTTTATATAAGTGCACGCTGCTTACCAGTGGCCTATACCTGTCTATATATGTATGTATGTATGTACATATGTATGTATGTATGTTTATGTGCCCCGCTATCGTTGTGATGAATCATTTGTGAGTGAGTTCGTATGCTTGTTTAGAAAGTTCGTGGAATAATCAAAGTAAAAACACACAAAAAATAAAAAGAATAGATTTAAGTCAATAACAACAAAAACAATGTGCCACAATCGCCTCAAATCGCATCACACTGCATTCGTAATGAAGGCAATTGCAGCGTCACATGCACATACAAACCTATAAGTGACTTCGAAACCAAACAAACATATATGTATGTATGTATAAATGCATACAATTATATATGTATAAATATATAAATATGCAACTTTTATATAAATATACATATCTATATGCGGCTATGTGTGTTTGTAAGTGTGTCTGCACATAAAGTGGCGAGTAGAAACGCATTAAACGTAGTAAACTGGTAATGCCACTTTGCCAAGCAGCGCTAGAACTAACCTACGACTACGTTTTGGCAGCGCATGGAAAGCGGCGATAAATTATTTACAGTTTCAAAAAACAAATAAAAACTACAATATTTCTTACCACAGCCTCATGGCTGCCGACAACAAGCTATAAAAAACCAATTTAATCGCAAGCGATCTTGGTTTCTTACTTTATGAGCTTGCTTAGCTGAAAAATATACTCTTGAGTAGATTTGTCTTATATAGTATAACTGGAAGATATAAGTAGTGCAGCTAAAGCGTATGTATAGTTGTATTAAAGCTTGTCTAGCTACATATATCTTCTTTCTTTATATATAAAAATCACATGTCAGGTTGTTTGTTCGCGATGTACTCCTAAACTACAGAACCGATTTTAATAAAATTTAGCACACTGTATACAGATCGAGCCAACTTAGAANACATGTCAGGTTGTTTGTTCGCGATGTACTCCTAAACTACAGAACCGATTTTAATAAAATTTAGCACACTGTATACAGATCGAGCCAACTTAGAAGATAGGATGGTGAAAAACATTCACAAATAAAAAATACAGTGAAAGCTCTATTAAACGGACAACGGTTTTGCCTTTATTCGTAAATAAAATTTCCACTGTATTGAATAGTTTA
This sequence comes from Bactrocera latifrons, assembly GCF_001853355.1. Classification (NCBI taxonomy): domain Eukaryota; kingdom Metazoa; phylum Arthropoda; class Insecta; order Diptera; family Tephritidae; genus Bactrocera; species Bactrocera latifrons. Next base: position 475,528 of record NW_017535608.1, on the reverse strand, counting down.
TGACATGAATAATAGTATAAAATGTATTCCACAGCAACGCGTGGCCGGAACCACTAGTATGTATATAAGATTAAATTATTTTAGTATAAAGTGTGCAATAACAGAAGTGCTCTCAAATCAATCTACGCAGGAGATAATTCTAATTAGCGCGGTTTCACCCATTACTTCCACACGAAACTTTCCGTAGGCGTAAAGCGCTTTRACTTTATCGAGTGCCTRCRTYCTTACAAGATGAAATTAACGCYTGACCACCGGGATGGTCGTATGTTCGTGAATTGGGCTAAGCAACAATTTGAAAATKATACGGGTTTTTATCGAAAAAAMAAACTTATCTCCAGCSTTGAGGCTCATTTTACGCTGATTGGCTTCGTCAATAAGCAAAGCACGTACTCCATGAGTCAACATGGCATAGCGGAAATTTGACGGTTTAAGGCGGTTTATGGGCCGACGKCGTCATTGTTCCATACTTCTTTCGTGATGATCAAGACCGGCATGCTGTTGTGAATSGAAGTCGGAAGTGATAAAAAGAGTATATTTAGCCCTGATTTGTTGACAGCGACTTGGACAATATGTGGTACCAACAGAACGGCGCCACAAACCACACAGCAAAACTCACAATCGATTTATTGTAAACCAAGTTTGGTGAACGTTTGTCAAAAAAAAAATTAATTTCACTTATTTCTTCGCTTCCTTATTAGACTGTATATAACCGCTTACAACCGTTTGCTTCCTCTCTATTTCAAAATTTCGACACTTTCAAAAACTGTAAACTTTTTTTTTTTTTTTCAAATATCTACAAAAAATTTCCGCAATTATTGCACGCCATTAAATAATATGGTTTATGAATTTACTCTGGCATGCCGTTAATGCTGAATTTATTGCCAACATTTTATTGTGATTTTTAGCGAAATATTTCTTTAATGCATGTTTTGCTCGGCGGAGACCGTAAATATTTAGACCCAAATCCGCATGATATGGTCCAAAAACCTATTACAGCACAAAAAAGCTAAGAAAATGCTCGAACTGCCATTAACACAAAAAATCTGTCACAACAGAGCGCGATGAAAAACAAATCACAACAAAGAGTACAACAACAACAACTGCTAGTACAACTTGAAGGCTAATAACTACAAATAGAGTGATGGCAAAAAGACAACAAAAGCAGCGCGTAAGCGAGCAAAACACTTTAAAGTTCGCARCACGCTCAGTGCTTTTGGTGGTGCGGTACAAGCCGGGGAAGGCAGGGGTACAAATAGCCAAACAGACAGCTGAGCTGGACCGCAGACCGATTTGGCATACATATAGACGACACAGACTGGACAGTCTGAAATTAATTCTTATTTATGTTTATTTAGTCGGTATGACATAATTAAGTTAAATGCGGCCTTATAAATTCAAGTCGCATTTTTTTCGTGTGAAACATTTTATGCGGCCATAAATACAGTGAAGTTTTTTTTCCACACACATATGCATGGATATACATATATTTTTATGAAGACTGCTTTTTATGCCCTGTATATTAAGTTTGCCTCAAATTTTACAAGGCCCAGAAGGAAACGTTAGAGACCCTGTGTATTAGTCTGTATATACGCCAACTAGTCCCACAGTTTTGGCGATATTGAGCTGAACTTTTGCACATATTCATTTCTTTCCAAGACTATGCATGCTTATGAACACCACTGATATCGGACCACTGTAGCATATAGCTGCCATACAAACTGAACGATCAAAATTAAGTCTTTGTAAGAAAAATTTTTCTATTTGGCAAGATATGTTCATAAAATTTGGTACGGATTATTGTCCAAAGTAAGGTTGTAATCTGCGAACAAATTTTTCAGATCCGACCACTATAGCATATAGCTGCCACACAAATTGACCGCTCAAAATGAAGTCCTTGTATGGAAAACTTTTTTATTTGACAAGATATCTTCATGACATTCGGCGCGTGTTATTATTCGAGGCAGTTTCGCAATTCTTGGAACAATTTTTTAAGATCGAACCACTATAGCATATAGCTGCTATATAAGTTGATTGGTCGAACTCAAGCCCTNTCACAATCGATTTATTGTAAACCAAGTTTGGTGAACGTTTGTCAAAAAAAAAATTAATTTCACTTATTTCTTCGCTTCCTTATTAGACTGTATATAACCGCTTACAACCGTTTGCTTCCTCTCTATTTCAAAATTTCGACACTTTCAAAAACTGTAAACTTTTTTTTTTTTTTTCAAATATCTACAAAAAATTTCCGCAATTATTGCACGCCATTAAATAATATGGTTTATGAATTTACTCTGGCATGCCGTTAATGCTGAATTTATTGCCAACATTTTATTGTGATTTTTAGCGAAATATTTCTTTAATGCATGTTTTGCTCGGCGGAGACCGTAAATATTTAGACCCAAATCCGCATGATATGGTCCAAAAACCTATTACAGCACAAAAAAGCTAAGAAAATGCTCGAACTGCCATTAACACAAAAAATCTGTCACAACAGAGCGCGATGAAAAACAAATCACAACAAAGAGTACAACAACAACAACTGCTAGTACAACTTGAAGGCTAATAACTACAAATAGAGTGATGGCAAAAAGACAACAAAAGCAGCGCGTAAGCGAGCAAAACACTTTAAAGTTCGCARCACGCTCAGTGCTTTTGGTGGTGCGGTACAAGCCGGGGAAGGCAGGGGTACAAATAGCCAAACAGACAGCTGAGCTGGACCGCAGACCGATTTGGCATACATATAGACGACACAGACTGGACAGTCTGAAATTAATTCTTATTTATGTTTATTTAGTCGGTATGACATAATTAAGTTAAATGCGGCCTTATAAATTCAAGTCGCATTTTTTTCGTGTGAAACATTTTATGCGGCCATAAATACAGTGAAGTTTTTTTTCCACACACATATGCATGGATATACATATATTTTTATGAAGACTGCTTTTTATGCCCTGTATATTAAGTTTGCCTCAAATTTTACAAGGCCCAGAAGGAAACGTTAGAGACCCTGTGTATTAGTCTGTATATACGCCAACTAGTCCCACAGTTTTGGCGATATTGAGCTGAACTTTTGCACATATTCATTTCTTTCCAAGACTATGCATGCTTATGAACACCACTGATATCGGACCACTGTAGCATATAGCTGCCATACAAACTGAACGATCAAAATTAAGTCTTTGTAAGAAAAATTTTTCTATTTGGCAAGATATGTTCATAAAATTTGGTACGGATTATTGTCCAAAGTAAGGTTGTAATCTGCGAACAAATTTTTCAGATCCGACCACTATAGCATATAGCTGCCACACAAATTGACCGCTCAAAATGAAGTCCTTGTATGGAAAACTTTTTTATTTGACAAGATATCTTCATGACATTCGGCGCGTGTTATTATTCGAGGCAGTTTCGCAATTCTTGGAACAATTTTTTAAGATCGAACCACTATAGCATATAGCTGCTATATAAGTTGATTGGTCGAACTCAAGCCCTKGTATGGAAAACTTTTTTATTTGACAAGATAYCTTCACATAATTTGGCATATGTTATTATTCAGAGCAGCTTCATAATCTGCGAAAAACTTTTTCAGATCGGACGACTATAGCATATAGCTGTCATACAAACTGACCGTTCAAAAGAAAGTCCCTGTGCGGAAAACATTTTTATTTGACACCTGTGCACCTGTGTAGGGTATTATAGCTTCTAACAGCCGAACGTAAATATCTTTCTTGCTTGCACCTACTATTGTTATTGTTGCTCTTTGCTGCTTTCTGACCCTCAACATACAAAATTGCCACCACACCGTAAGCCTGTAAACATAAATAAATGCGACTAGAATCAGCAGTAAAGTCGAATGGTTTATTTTGTTGTGATTCTTGCGTAATTTTGCGCTTTTTAATTTCTGTAGTATTTTACTTTGCTAATTTTTATATGCGGCTTCCTCGTCCACTTCGAGTTGAATTTATGGTGCGTTCATTAAAAATTTACATCCCAAACCGGTAGTAATACAGAGTGATTGAAAAAGTCACAAATTGGCGCCAGTGAACATTAGCGCTTACACACAGACGCTTACACATACATATGTATGTATATAATTAGCGAATTGTTTGTACGCATGCGCACTAGATTGAACAAAATAGTAGAAAATAGACTGAGCGTTAGTTGACAAAAAGCAGCGAAGCAAATAAATTTAATACACAGGAATTGAATAAAGGTATATACATGTATATGTATGTATATATAGCTGACCATCCACATTGATAGCCGCCGGTGCCGTCGCCGCGCTACACTGAACCAGTTCCGTTGTTTATCCTCATAAATTTCACTAAAAGCCTTTCAAGYTGCTTCTTTTATCGCATTCATACAAAAAAGCTGATTAGCTCTAGCTATWCGCTGGCTGTAATTCAGTAGCTCTTCAATGGAAATAATCAGCAARTAGAACTCTTCGGGAAGTAAACAGATTTTAACACCATGCAGCGCTGACAATAATATTTACCACATGCAAAAAAAAAAAAAAATCTAAATATTAAACAAAAATAAAAAAATAAAGCAAAAAGGACGGCTGGCTGGCGTCTGCTTTCTGTGTGCCTCATTTGCATAAGAAAACAAATAATCGCATTGGTAGTGGTGTGCCAATATTGACTATATGGTATAGCTTGCTCTATTATTGATTTGGCGCAATATTTGTTTGGTTATGGTATTTGCTTTTTAAAATTTGCATGCAAATTCCTTCCAAGAATTCTAGCCATAATTATTATGTTAAACAATGCCCAATTAAAATACCTGAAATAATATCGAAAAGATTTTTTTGGGAATCGCTCTGGTCAGTTAATTTTGAAATAATTATATGTTAGATATGCATATACATACATATGTATGTACGTACATAAGTACTTTCAGGTATGTGCACTCATATGTGCATGGGCGAAGCAACAAATAAAAAAAAAAAATAAAAAAAAAAAACCTTCACAAATAAACTATTTACCACTGAAAAAATTGATTTTGACCGTTCAGTTTGTATGACAGCTATGTGCAATA
>NW_017535608.1:458665-470234 GCF_001853355.1 Bactrocera latifrons | reverse complement strand
AAATAAAAAAGTTTTCCCTACAAGAACTTGATTTTGATAGTTCAGTTTGTATGGCAGCTATATACTATAGTGATCCGATATTGGCTATTTCGACAAATCAGCGTCTTCTAGGGTGGAAAAGGACGTGTGTGTAATTTTTATTCAGTATTTCGAAGATCTAACCTAATATATTAGTGGTTTCCTGAATAAGCCGCTAAATGCTACTAGAAAACATAACTGTACCATATTTTTGTTTTTAATTAAATACTAGATCCATATCGCATGTGGGTTTGTATCTCAATACAGAGCCATCGGACCGTGGATAGTCTTTTAAAGCAAAAATATGTATGAAAAGCTCTTAAATCGGCCGAAGGGGCTTAAGTCTAGCACAAGGATGATGCAACACGGTAGGATTAAATATCAACAAAGCGTGATCCCTTTTACTAAGATCTCTTCCGGGTTTGAGGCCGCTAACACTCGGTAGCAGGGAGTTGGAAGTGTCCAAAAAGCTCAAATTCCSTTTCCTCACAGTTCCCGGTTCTACAAGATAGGTATATAGATGTAAGATGGCTCGCCTTCATTTCCTGCTCTATACCGGGCACTGCAGGCTCAAAAAGCACTTGTCTAACATGAGCATTGTCTGCTGTGCAAAATTTCGGTTTTGCGACATAGAACAGAAAAATCCAACACTTGATTCTGGATTGCCCAGCAATTTGCAGAAGCAGATTTAAGGCCGTAGGTTCCATCTACGTGGACAGGGGCTACATAACCTCAATAGTGCCAAGCAGGCTCTTCGAATTGTTCAGGATGCACCTTACCATCATTATTCAGTTATCTGAAACATAAATATGGATTATACGCAACTCAGGTTAGATTTTCCGGATTTCTCACAAGCCGCGTAAAGTATTGTATTAATACTTTTTTTCAACTCGTTCTCTGGCATAATTTTTTCTCACTTTCACATCAGACGCTGCTTGAGTTGCTGTGCGTACGACCGCTTACTGTCGCATTACGAATCGAATATTAATTACGATCTTGCAAATAAGAAACCCGAGTTGATTTTCATGAAAATTTTATCCAATTTCAGCCGTCTCGTTGTAAGTTCACATGTTGACAAGTAGAAGAAAAACAGCAACGGTTAAGAGCCACAGAACGCTCATTAGAAAAGAGATCGAAAACTTGTTTGCAACAGGATTACGATTTTGTGCAATTATTGCTGCTGTTTGTAAGTGCAAAAACAACAGCAAAAATATTGGAAAAAAGCGGTGCATAATTGAAAATTAGATACAAAGTCACACGGTCTCAAAACGAGCTAAAGAAATCGCCATAGAATTGTAAATAAGCGCTTATAAATGCTGCGACATAAACACATGTATGTTTGTACGGGACCCGGAGAAGCTAGCAGTTGTAACCAAAGCGATAGCAATAACAAAAATAAACGCTTATTGCCGCTGTCGACTAGCCAAGTGATATGCTGTGATTGGGTTCTTTAACATTTAGACGCGCCGCAAAGCTGTGGCACAGTCAGTGGCCCAACAACAGCTGCTCTCCACCTTAGCTGTCAGCTATGGATATTGGCAATGCGAGACGAGTTGAGCTGGGAATAGTCAAGCGGCGCTTAGCAAGGCAATTCTGTGCTGACGGTGGAATTGAACAGCGGCCTAAGAAGGCAGCAAATGTTAAACGATTGCAATGAACGCGGCGGGCAAAAAAGCGAAAATAAACAAACCAACTTACAACTAGCTAGACAAGCAAGTAAACGAGCGGTTAGAAAGGCTATCCAACCGACAGATCTGCAATGGACAAGCCACAGACGCGCAGCCAAATGAGAAGCAGCGCAGCGCGCTACATCACTTGAGTCTGGGTCGCATCGATGGACCGCATCTGTGTGCTTGATTACAAGTCTGCGCATAAATGAGGCGACTGGCGCAGCCGCCATGCATAAATGACCGTAGAAGGAAGATCGTGAAGACTGGTGGCGGCGGTGAAAGCGGTGGGGTGCGTAGAACCACTCAACACACACGTAGTTGCCGTCTCCAGCTGTTGGTGCGACTAGCCGTACGTTGGCAGGCCACTCGTTTGTTGATGCTGATGTGCCGGTTGTGGCTGCCGCGATCGAACGATCGATGATGGAGCCAGCAATTAAGTGACCTAAGCAACAAAATAAATGGGGAAATCGTTGATAAGCGCAACATAGAAAATTATGGCCAACTTAAACAGCCGACTAAATTGTACGTATGAATATAAACAGCAAACGTGCATACATATATACTTAAAATATAGACACATACATATGTGAGCATATAGTAACGAATAAGGCTGTAAGTGAGTAAAGTCCATAGTTATGGGGTAATTGAAAACGCTCAAAAAGATAACTTTATTTCTGAAGTTTTTTATACCCTAAATAAGGTATATTAAGTTTGCAAAGAACTGGGTAATGCCTAGAAGGGAACAACATGCGATATGTTTAACGTGAGTACTACTGAAAACAGCCCTATCTAACGGCTTTTAAAAGCACTTCGGATCAGATCATTGCATTGATCAGCGGCCTAATTACCCAGAAGAGAATGTGGGAGATCCTGATCGGTCTGCAATTTTCCACACTTTTTTTTTTCTACAACGGCCGATGTCAGACCACTACAGTATGTGACTGCCATACAAACTGTTCAAACAAACTTAATTTCTCATATGAAGAAACGTCGTGGTGAAGTGGGGTGCGTTTACTAGGAAAGGTCATTAGAGGTAACCCGCAGGCTGGGATTCTGCCTTATTTACTCGTGATTTTGTATACGATGTTACGTTTGTGATTTACGAGGAGGTGTAAAATTCCGGAGATACCTCATTCCACATTGTGGGCTCTCTTATTCATCCTGTCGAAAAGGTGAAGTACTTGCGACTCATACTTGATAGAACGCTCTCATGACAGTTCAATATTAATGACTTTTACTACTGTAAAGGAGCTATTGTGAAGCGGTGGGGTGTCTCAGCAAAAGTTGTGCATTGGCTTTAAGAAAAAAAAAACGTTTAACCATTAATGTTCTACACTGTATTTATCTGGTGGAGAAACGCTGACTCCATTCACACGGACAATCGCTGGATGAACCTGCTTTAGCAGCATTGCCACGTTTTTTTCCATCGACATATTCACCCCCTCACCTAATCRCCAAATATTTATAATCTCTAAGAATTTTCCTACCGCCTACTCTCACTCTTACCGCGAGCGACCTTCGGCCAGAAGAGGAAGGTCGTCCACATACCCACAACACATACACAGTGGATTGAGCTGGCCAAGCAGAGAGTACATCATAAGATTCCAAAKATATGGACCGCAGATAGAACCTTGCGGCCGGCCATAATAACATTCCGAAGTCCTCTCTCACTTCGATTGCATCTCTCAGAACTGTGCCCATGAGTCACGGAATGTACTACTTGCGGCATCTTCTCCGCATACATCAGAGAGATATGTGGGTGTAGCGAAGTCGCTAGAGAAGGGACCCAGTGAACTTTTTCACGGATGGACCAACAATTTAAAGGAAAGTATAGAGTTGGAGTCTTCTCTTAGGGAGGTCTCGATGCTCTCAGACTGCCAGACCACTTTAGTGTCTTTCAATTAGAAGTAGCAGCAAATGAATTTCTCCTGGGCCTTTAGCTCATTAACTTTGAGCTCAAAGCTAGTCAAGRACTACTTGATCTCWATAGCAGTACCATCAAGCTACWTCTATATTAAACTTATCTGGGTGCCTGACCACAGCGGAATCGACGGTAATTGTCATATAGATGGGCTTACCAAAAAAGTCACTTAGCCATAAACTTTAAAGGTTAAAAGTGGAGTTTCCTCTCTGGAGCTCTCTCTGGCAGACCACTTTGATGWCTTTCAAGCAGTAGTGGCAGCCATCGAGGTAGCATCAGATGAACATCAACGAAGTGTGTATTCTTTTAGTGAAATATACATCCACTCCGACAGCTGAGCTTCACAGGACTTTAGCTCACCGACAATAAACTCAAAGTTAGTCAGGGAGTGCTTGATTTCACTAGCAGCAGCACCAAGCATATAGCAGCCCTAGTGGGATTATTCGTGGTATCACGTGTAATCAACTTATTTATAAAACCTCACTTAACCTAACCTTAGACGTCCTGGTATACATAACACCTAAGTTAACTTTGCTCCAAAATAAAAATAAGCTTCCATACCATTTTAGCTCTGAAAAATCTTTTTATAAAATAATATTTGCAATACAGCTTAGAATTTGTAGAAGCGCCGTTTGTGGCRAAGCTTGGAAAAAAAATTTGAAGTCTGACCAAGCATTCAGCTTAGTTGGAGATAAAGGAAACCCCATATTCGCCGCACATGCTGCCACATGTGGAAGCTGTCGATCAGACCGCGAAAAATCAGTAGCCATGGCTTGCAGTCAGCCAAAAAAGTAAGCAACCGAAATCGAGCAAAACGAGTAGTTGTTTATTGGGACTGCAAGCAACTGGGTTTGCGCTTTTCGTTAGAGTTTGTACTAAAATACATACATAACTATATACATTATTGYACATGTATGCATATATTCGTATATATATTTTTTATTTGGCAGTGGCGTTGATTTGTTGTATTAGTTTTTATTTTAAAGTCAGTTCATGCTTTGCGGCCACTTAATAGAGCTCATACGGACCTTTTGGCTTCGCTACCAAACCACGAACATACAGATTGATAGCCAGCAGCAAACAATCAAATGCAATAACAATAACAAACGACATACATACAACCGAAAAAAAAGGTAAACAAAAAAGCGATTGTTATAGCTAAGCCTGTTTCTGCCGTGATGCTGTGGTTGGAGCCTACCAAAACACWCATACGATTTCGTCTTTACTTCTGCTTTTTGCTGCACACTCCTTCCCTAACTGCCTTACGTTGYGCGCACTCGCTTGGCTAAACTATAGGCAGCGTTGCAGCGCGTTTTTACTGCGCATGCGCGCACGATCTGCCAAAGAAATACGAGCAACAACTGCAATAAACATTRTAGACAGTAGTAGCCGCAATAATAAGCACAACCACACAGAAATATATATTGGCAATGCATAAACAACAACAAATAAATGGCAAATAAAAGCGCTGACGACCTAAAACCGGCAATAACCAAAACCAAAAGCAAGAAAAAGTTAAGAAAAAGCTGCGCGCAAGCATCAACACATCCACACATGCGCAAGAACTAAGCTCAGTGCTTGTTGGTTGACCAATATTATTGACCGTTTGCTGGACTTTTCTTTCGTTTATTATATTTCATTTGGTTTGTGTTTTTGTGGCAAGGCTTGTAAGGTGCGGCCGCGCGGTCTTGATTTGGCATACAAAATTGGCAACTTATTGTTGCGACAGCAGGCACATGTATGTATTTATATATATATAGTAGCATATATGCATTGGTATATGTTTGTGCTTGTATGCTGCGCGTCAGCTTCGCGCCGTTGCCGCAAAACATTGTTGCCACCGCCTTTGTGCCGCTTAATACCCATTTCGGCAGTATCTCCRAAATCTCTGGGGACAAATTTTCCTTTTTTGACATGCCAAGATTTATTAGGTATTCAAATATTTAAGTATATGCGCACACATATGCATTATTCTGYTGGGATATGCCGCTGATAAAGCAGTTATTGTCGGGCATATTGGCTACCGTTTCGGTGAGCATTGCCATGTTGTAATTGATTTCACAGTCATCAGCAGTACAAAAGAGCTATACCACATGTGCGCTTGTGTGAATGTGATTTGCTGTTTTCCGCAAATTCAAACTCAATGGTTGAATATTTTTATGTGTGCAGCAGAGAAATTAAGTTGTATGTTTRAAGGCGGAAATTTCATTTATTTGAAACCTTAAATGGAATTTCGAGTAACTTTGGTAGAGTTTTAGTGGTTTGTGTTCATATATTTTTTTTATTATTGTCTGTTGAAATACCCGTCAAGCGCAGGCATAAAAAAGGATGACTATTCTTCATGGACCTAGTAACAGAACTCGATTTGGTATAGAAAAGGACCAACTGGTCTTCGAATCTYATTGGTATACCAGATCGACCTAACCTAAACTAACGGGCATGAGAGGGGCAAAATTTCTGTGATCTTTTTCCAGCGAATATTTGTTGTGAACGAGCCTTAAGGGGGTATTCTAGTCTAGAAATCAAATTTTGGCCAGTTTTTTGAATTTTATTACAAAAAACAAAAAAAATATTTTTACTATCCATTTTTTATGGCGTTTTTATTGATATCTTAAAAATACAGAAAAAAAATTTTACACAAAAATATTTAAAATTAAAGTAACTAGAGGGGGAAGAAATGGCGCATCCTGGTGAAATTGATCCTGACTCTCCTGGTGGTCCGAAAAAAACAAAAACAAAATCAAAAGAAATTCTTAATCAGTAAGGATGCTGTTATAGTCCCTACCACGAAATTTTTTTTGAAAAATGGCGACTGCCTGAAAATAAAAATCATTTTTTACGCTTTTTTTTTTTTTTTTGAAATTCCTGAATTTTTATAAAATATTAAGAACAAAAATTTTGACACGATGCTGGTAGGAACGATAAAGGATTACATAAAGAAGGTTCACACAAAATTTCAAGTACATCAGTTGTATAGAACTTGAGATAATGCCCATAAAGGGTTATATACAGATAGAATTTGCAAAAAAAAAACGACTTTTATATTTTTTATAGCTAATTGTAGTTTTTTGCTTACCGTTAACTATTTATTATAAACACTTTTAAAACCGAAATGTTGGTAAAAAAAAGTGATGATTTGCGGAAAGCCTTAAGTTTACGTTTCCATCCAACGAAAATGTGTTGTGTTTGTCCAGGAATAAGGTGATCATGATCTGCAAGATCGCATCGTATGCTTTTCGAGGCATATGATGATSATGCCATAACAGAAGCAAAAGTCAAAAACGACAAGCAATACTTGTTGAGGATGATAGTTTTAGTCAAAAGCAAATGGAAGCCATGTTAAATGTTGCATAACAAACAATTTCAGACCATTTTAAAGCTATAAGAATATACAAAAGTGTGGCAATGAGTGACACATGTATTCAATGGAAGACAAATGGAAAACCGAAAAAACAAACGAATTTTGCTGTGTGTTTGATGGGATCAGAAGGATGTGTTACTGAACGCTAGTGAAACTAACTTAAAGTTATCAATTTGAACCATGCATTGAACGAAAACGACTAGAATGGACCAGAAGACACGCCAAAGCAATTTTGGTACACGACAATGTAACTGCACTTAAAGCAAAATTTGGCTGATGATACGATCAAAGTACTTGACAGGAAGCTGATATTCAGTGGATTCGGTCCCTAGCAATAACCATTTATTTTTTCTTTAATCGTTGCCGACCTCAAGCTTAGACCTTATATACTTTTTTGAGGTAGAGAGGTCACCTTTTCTGTTCTTAACAGGGTCGCGATTTTTCTAAAACTCAGAAGAAAGCATCGGAGACTCTAGATTAGGTTTAAGTTAGSTACATAGGCTGATTACTCGTGAGATCAMAAATAATTCCACTTAGACTGCTAGAGACGTTTGTCCATTTTGATGCTCAGAACTCCTAGGAATATATAATATTAAAAATACCATCGGATATCGACAACAAGTCTATAGCACTGAAATGCTTCAACTTTTGTTTGGCGAAAACTAAACTGTAGAGAACAAAGTGCTGGTCATCAGTGCAGAGTAGTATGAAAGCTCAACTGGTAGTAGTTTCGGCTATGACATCGTGACTGGAGACTTAATTCTGGTACCACGGCAAGCAGGAGCCCTTAGAGTTCGCTCCAACCTGCTCATGCAGTCTGCGCTCGGGAAGTATCGTGGTGGTTGTGTTTAAAATCCGAATACGGGTAGAACTGACACTTTGTCAGTCGAATGTGAAGTTGCCATGCAACCGCGTGCTGGACCCAAAGTACGGCGGGGGTTTTAGAAGGGCCTCTAAAACTGCCAAGGGTGGTTAGTGTATCTCTTCTAAACCGCCAATAGTTTGTCTAGCATTTCATTTTTGTCATACAAACTAAAAGATCGGAATGAAGTGTTGTCTGGAAAACTTTTGTATTTTTTGAGATATCTACACGAAATTTGGTTTGGCTCATTAACTGTAGCAACAGTAAAATCTGCGCTGAAATTGTTCAGATCGGTTTACTATAGCATATAGCTGCCATACGAACTGAACGTTCAATATGAAATTTCTTTAAAGCAGTTTTTGTATTTTCTAAGTGTTTTATTGACGCGGTGCAACCAAAATTATTATTTTTTTCGTGTTTCTCTTAGTAGACCTAACTTGATAAAAAATTTCTTGTTACCCCTCACGCCATTAACAGCGCGCAACTATAGTAATTTATATAAGAAATAATGATAATGGCATTAATTTGAAAATACTGACAGCCTGCCCGCCTATCACCGCCCTCATGTCTACGACGTAACACACCCACCACAACTTAACTGTAAATTGCTTGCAATTTTTCGCTATGGCAAATTTCGTTGCAACTGTGCAATTGTTTGTGCTTTCGCTTTCATTGTTAGCGGATTTACTATAATTATTGTAGTTGTAGCAATTTATTGCTCATGCATGTATTGGAGGTAGCTGTGTATGTGCGCGCCATTAAAATCATTTTCTGCTTAATTTTTCTTATTTTCCGCTTTCTTCAATGCTTTATGGCACTCACAGCGCAGCTTAACTTTTGGGTGCTGCTTTGTTTGCTCTCTGATGGAAATGTGCATTTATGTGGCTGTGGCAGGAACTGCACTCTGTGCACAGGAAATCAATTAAATTCACTCTTTCAATTCAATTTTTCTTTCAATTTTCATTGCATTAATGCGATTTTGTGCTTATTTTACAGAAATTTTGTTTATATATATATATTGTTTTTTTTTTTTTGTTGGCGCGCTGTGTGTGTGCGCTTGATATATGTATATGTATGTGCTTTTAGATGCATATTTTGCCGTTGCTCTGGTTGCATGCATCACTGCACATATTTTTCTTGCACATTTTGTTACAAAAATTAAAAAAAAATCATTTATTTGCAGCCAAAAAATTAAAAAAAAAACATATAAAAATAAATAAATTTCAAAAACAAAATAATAATAACAATAAAGCAAAAAATAAATAAATAACAACTGTTGCGCGCCGCACACATTTTCGACACGCTAAATGAAGAAATGTTGCATTGAAATACGAAAATAATGCGTCTACTGCTTTTTCGTTGCTTGCCACAAATCTGCAATTGCACGGCAACTTCCTCCAGCCCAAAAGGAAATTTATTAGTTTTCAACAATTGATTTATAGCATAATTTTAGAAATTAAAACGGCCAACAAATAAACCTTAATGCAGCGCAACGCCGAACCTATAAATATAAAAGTATGTAAACACGAAATAAAAACGCGGTGGTCGGTGGCACGTACACACACATACATATATACGGAGCAATTGTTGTAGTGGTGGTGTGGAGACCTTTAATCGCTGTAATTGTAGATATGTGCGCACAGCGGAAGCATTGCCGCCAATTCAGCGCAATATTTTTTCTACAATATGCTATATATATGCATTTAACAATAATACATACATACTCGTACTTATCTCCACTGTTTGCCCCTATCCACAAGCCGTTTATTTTCACCGGGATTTACGACTGCTTTCACATGGATTTTTAAGGTGTAACCGCCACTCCACTGCAATGGCAGCGCCACGCACACCAAACACGCACATACAGACGCTTAGCGTCCACCAACTGCCGTCTTTGGCAATACGGATTCAATGCAAACGCTGCGCCAGCAACAGTGCCGCCCGTTCGGCCRCGGCAATAGTCGTTTTGGTTGATTGGCGCTGGCTCAACGGTTCACTGCTTGCGCTGCTTAATCAAAAGAATTATTATTGTAATTAACTTGGATGAAAAATACGCTTAACGCTGCAATTATCCATTCAAATGGGCGACTATGAGCCTTTGTAAGTGCATGCGTATGCAATATAGTACAGTGGCGTCAATGAAATTGTAGCGCATTGGGGTGAAGAGTAAACAATATTTACATATATGTACATACTCGTACATACTCGTACCATACATACATATCTTTGTAAGTCGAAATTTTTCTTCATTTTCCGCCAGTACTTCAATATATAATTACAGACTTATAGCTATAATAAAGGCAACAAGGCAGCGAAGTTCGTTTCTGAAGACCTCCAAACCAGCGTATCTTTATTTCTTAAATTTTCCAAATACTTATGTCACTTTTTCTAAATACCAGATTAAATCAAGACTTTTTYCACTTACCTCSGCAACTCAAACCAAGCTTRACTTTTTCAAACYTAATGAGTTCAGAGGTTGTGCATATYGTGAGCTTTAAGAACAACACCATCCAGMGGCTCATGAACTTTAGTAACAGTTGCCACCACCTATTGACCACTTCGCTGTAAACTGCGCTGCGAAAACGGCAGGACGACTTCTGACTGCCGGAKAATTCACATATAGAACCTCTGAGCATAGCTTRGTGGATAATGGCGGTTTGGAAACACCGACTACATGTGAGACATTTCAACTGAGATGRTTCAAAGTAAACATAGAAAAAGTTGGTTGGCTCTAAACWTTTACACGRATGGCTCGAAAATGGRCGATGGAGTTGCTGCAGGGAACTGTCCACAGTTAGGCATAAGGCAGCATTTTACGTTGCCGGACCACTGCAGTATATTTCGAACTGAGGCCGCTGAGCTGGCCTCTTATGCATCTGCGTGCAAATCCAGAGTCAACATCTACGTAGATAGTCAAGCCGCAATCACATCGTATCGCATATTGGCCAAAATTATTTTGGGAAGCAGGGCAGCAGTGGAAAGTGTTGGCAGTTGCAAGCAACTTTAMTTCTTCTGACAGATCGAAAAGACAACAGAAAATATCTAGCGCAAGGCATCAGCGAAGCAATGGAGCATCTCTTGTGCTTTACTCCCGCATTAGCAACACTACACTTCAAGTATCTATGATACACTTCTAGTAGTATGATACACTTGAGGAGGTATCAGAAGTGCGACTACAGAGTCTGTTAAGATACGCGTCAAACGCAGGCATCCTAAAGGATGACTACTCCTCATGGACCTAGTAATTGAACACCATCTGGTATCGCAAGTTACCAAATGTGGCCTAGGCGTGGCTCATTKGACCAGCAGATTCACCTAATCAAACTTTTTCCATGCGGAAACTGAAGAAGGTAGTAAACGCCTAAAAAAAATACGGAAATATGAAAAAACTTTACATTTTTCGTGACAATTTCCTGATCTTAGATCTCAAAGAATGCTCGCTGGGAAAACATATTCGTCGAATGAAGAAGTGATCACCKAAACTGATGCCTATTTTGAAATAACGAACAAATCGTGCTACGAAAATGGTAGTGACAAGTTGGAGAGTCGCTATAATCAGTGTAACGCCCTTAAGGGAAACTATGTTGAATAAAAAAAAAAAAACAAATTTTCCCAAAAAATGTGTTTTATTTTAGTAAGACGGGCACTATAAAATCGACCTGTTAGAAAAAAAGGATCTTGAAAAATACTATGCAAGATTTTGAGTAACTTCTGAAAACTTTCGAAACAAAACTGAT
>NW_017535608.1:449870-457927 GCF_001853355.1 Bactrocera latifrons | reverse complement strand
CCTATAAACCAAGAGTTGCCGCAACAAAAGTTGCTTCGTGTAATAGCCGACTTGTGGAATTAATTTGCTTAAACCCTTTTTATTGCATTTATTCAAGTTTTCGTACTTTTCCTAATTGAATATATTTACATAAAACACATACATACATATATATAATATAAATGCATATGATGTGGGTATGTTTTGTTGAATGGACGAGTCTGCTTTTATGTAATATTTATGCAAATCATTAGAACGCCTTCATTGAAGTTTATTGTGCGTCGCCAAAGCCAACAACAAAAACCGGCAATAAAAGTGCCACCAACGCTGAAACCTCAAAAGGATCAAGTGTGAATTTACGACCCAAACCCAACTGCCAGCGCCAATACACACAACCCTTGCCACCACGAAGGGTGACACAAAGGGTTGCGGTGCGATCAGCGACGTTGGGAAAGTATTTATTTATGCGTTTTTTTTTTTGTTATATTATATTTTCACTTTGTGCATTAGCATTCCAGCAATATTACACACATATTTTGCCTTTTGTGTGGGGTAAAACTTATCCCATTAAATTTACTGGAGCAAAATAGGAACAAATGTTAATTGCTCAACCTGCCAACGGTTGACTACGCCAGCAAGTTTCGTACGGATACGCGCACTTGCGTAACTGTCACAAGTACTTTATAAGTTGCACTGACTTTCCAAATSGCATTTATGCTGACCTCATGACCTGTAGAACAAATTTCGTATAACCGGTTCGTTCTTACCAAAGCAGTGCTCGAGCCGTCGCGCTGTCTATGAAACTTCGCTAAATCATACATTTTTGACATTCCTGTGTGGGCAGTGTTGCGTATAGCGCCGTCGTTGTCACCGCCCTTCCTAATCGAAAAGCTTGTGTGCCCATAATGTTCACATGCCTTCGCGCACACATTTCTGTGTTTTATTTCACGTTTACCATTTTGAATGGCAGGAAACGGTTGATGGAAATGGCAGTAGTTGTTGCTGCTGCGTAGAATGGGTTAAGAGGCTTAAGTGCTAATAAAAATTAATATTTACTCGCTACGAAATGGAATTTCCACGCGCGCTTCGAACAGCTTTATTCAGAGCGGTCGCCTGCTCCAAAGCAACACTGTGCAAGTGAAACAAACGGCCAGCGAAGTAATAGAAAATGTGGCGAGTGACAGCTGCTGCCTAAATTCTTGTTAATGTTGGAAAGTTGGGGGATTTTTTGCAGTTAATTGCTAAGAGCATACTTTTGTTTGGCAGTACACTTGGCTTCGCTGAAGTTTTTCGAGCGTTTTGTTTTTTCGTGTAATTTACTTTTCAGCATCTGGTAAATGGGGCCGCGTAGCGCATTTGTTATATATTTTCATTATTTTTTTTAAATATGTTCCGTGGAAAAATAAGCAAAATGTATGAGCCATATAGCATAGATTACACTAAAGTCAGTCTGTTTCTAATTTGGTTGGTTTTCTTCCAAGTTATATAAGAACAACTTAGTTTTAAGTCCAGTCTACTTAATTTGGCTATCGTTAAGGAAGAAAGAGTTAGCTATGAGCAAAAGAAGATGAATGTTGATGATCCTACGAGTCGGATCTATGCAACTGAAAAGGACCAATGTTTTCATTTGTTCGGTTTTTATTTTTAGGATTACTCAACACACCTCGAAACCATTACTCGACATTAGTTCAGTCAAGTATTCTGCCGGTACATTAACAACAAGTATTGAGTAAAAAGTTGACTCATCTATCTAGGGAAGATGTCTATATGATGTATGTTGTTGTTATATATCGAGGTTTATAGAATCGTAGAAAAACCATAACCCACAGTGTAGAAACATTACAAGCAAATTGAAATCCTTCACTCATATTCTCCTCCACCCGTATTCTGATAACTTTCCATTCTACTACCTACCTCAGGTATCTACCTACCTCAGGTATCATAATAATAACAATAATAATAACAACACTTGTGCACTGGAACCTCGGAAAACATATAAAATATATACGRGTATATCTATGAAAGATGGATAATGATGAACCGAGATGAGAAAACAGATTCCTCTCTCAACGAAAACAATTGCGCTCTTTAATTCACTAATCCTTTTATACGGATGARCGAACGATGAATCTTGAACTGTATGAGCTTTTCGGCTACATGGCCATAGTTAGACGTATAAAAATTCAGCGAATCGCTCGCTAGGCCACATTAGTTAGCATGACAGATGTTGCTCCAACGAGAAGCTTCTTCGACTCGACAATCACGGGTGACCAACGGAAGCAAGGGCGCCCACGAATGCAATTTAAGTACAAAGTTCTTAGTGAACTGTCTGCACTTGGGATGTACAGCTGGTTCCGCAGTGACCTCATAAAGGATAAATGAAACTATATATTCGTGGCCCAGACCGACCCACGGTTGTAGTGCAAAGGAGTAAAAGATATCTATAATCAGCATGACRAGCTGKTTTTCAGTTTTTGAAATATAGGACTGAAATTTTGGACACTTSCTTTTCTCAGCAAGAAGTGCTCAAACAGTTTTTTGAAGTAACGATAAATTCTTTGAAGACATTGATCAGATCAGATTACTAGAAGTATACCCAACAGCTGCCATACAAGCTTAATGAACAGAATGAAATTCTTGTTAGAAAAACGTTTTTATTTGACWAGATGTTTTGACGAAATTTAGCATAGAATACTAACTAARCTAACGCTACAATATCCGAAGAMATTTTTAGATCGAACCACTATAGCATATAGCTGTCATACAAACGGAACGATCAAAATGAAGTTCTTGTTCGGGAAACTTTTTGATTTGAAGAGAYATCTTCACTAAATTTGGCATGGRATATTTTTCATAGCAACGCTATAATRTGTTAARAARTTTTCCAGATCGGACTAGTATAGCATATAGCTGCCAYACAAACTGAACAATCAAAATCAATACYTTGTATGAAAAACCTTTTTATTTCATGAGCTATATTTACGAAATTTTCCATGGATTTTTTCTAGAAGCAATGCTACAATATCTTAAGAAAGTTTCTAGATCGGACTAACATAGCAYATAGCTGYCAYACAAACTGAACAATCAAACTCAAGTCCTTGTATGAAAAACTTTTTATTCTTAKGAGATATCTTAACCAAATTTTGCAAGAATTATTGCAGAAAGTAACTATATAATTTCCGCAGAAATTTTTCATATCGGACTAGTATAGCATATAGCTGTCATACAAACTGATCGATCAAAATTAGAATAAAAACATTTTTCTAATTTTCATACTAAAAAATCTAATTGTGAAGGGTATTGTAGCTGTGGTGCAGCCGATGTTAACGTTTTTCTTGCTTTTRCTATAATTTTCTACTATATATGTTTTTTTCTACAATGGCTGACTTGAAAAATATTGTATATGAAAAGGTTATAGAATAAGATATCCCCAAAAGTTCCACAAAAAAATCTTTAACTGTTATATAGAAAAACCTTTCTTCTGTATGATTGCACCAAAATCTAGCAGGGGTATGCAGAGGGCCGTTATGCTTTCAACACAACTTATAAACACTCAAATCCCTTCTAAAGAAAACAAAACTGCRTTTGTGAATTAGAAACTTAGAAGTACTCGAATATCGTATAAAAGAAGCCGAGCTGAACGTATACTTAGTGTCACTCATACACCGAAAACTGCCTTTACGAACTAGCAAAATCAAAGAAGGCCTTTCATATCAGCGACAAGCGTATTCAATTAAAAAATGATAAATGATTGCAAAGATGCTAATTAAACAAGCGTCAAGAGGCCATGGAAAGCGCTGCCAACACACTCGTAACGTTTCTATTTGAGTTGCGAAAGCTATTCAAATAGCTTAATTTTTAATTAAAATACGTGTAGGCACACACACACGCAAACACATAAAGGTATGCCTACAAGCGCGCAATGTTCTGTCGTTGGCATTGCAAGCGAAAGGCTTATTACCGTGCCACACACACCAATAACTAAACACACACAAACACACACAGTTTGTACATGCAAATTACACTCACTTACCTACACATAAATAGTTTGACTAGTGCAAAGGCAGCTACTACAAATTCAATGAATGTTGGCTGAACTGCAACAACGCCGAACGTTTGGTTGGTGGCAACTTCTGCTGTTTTGAATTGCTGCAGCGGCGCTGGAAAGCGAAAAAAAAACACAGACTTAAATTAAAATGAAAAATGTATAGCAAACGGAAGTGAACGCGGCAGTAATTATAGCCAAGTGGCAGAAATAGAAATCATAATACCCGGTTACTTGTTCCGCCAGCCAACTTTTCCCTGCACTTGCCTCACTAATTGACGCAGGTATGACTTGGCCTTTTTTGATCCTTTGGTGCGCTGTGAAAGTAAGTACACTTTTCATTGTGTGCTTGTTGCTTATGGCTTTGTGTCTAGCATATACACATACACTTGCCACTGTATGTATATATA
This sequence comes from Bactrocera latifrons, assembly GCF_001853355.1. Lineage (NCBI taxonomy): Eukaryota > Metazoa > Arthropoda > Insecta > Diptera > Tephritidae > Bactrocera > Bactrocera latifrons. Next base: position 453,493 of record NW_017535608.1, on the reverse strand, counting down.
TATATATATATGTGTGTGTGTGTGTGCGTTTGCGCGCAATTTCTGTGGGAAATGCGTTTAATTAGACCTTTAAATGCGCGCGTTCGCGTACAAATGAAAACTTTTATAATTAAGCCATGAAGTGTGCGCAGGAATTRAAAAGCCACACCGCGCGTCCTTACTCCGCTCTCCTCCGCTTCCTTTTCGCACGCTTGCTGCGCGAATTTCTCTTCATTATGCACGTGGCAGGGCTTGCCATATGAAGCACCTACGTTGCTGTCTCTTATACACATCTAGATGTGTATAAGAGAGCGTCCTTACTCCGCTCTCCTCCGCTTCCTTTTCGCACGCTTGCTGCGCGAATTTCTCTTCATTATGCACGTGGCAGGGCTTGCTATATGAAGCACCTACGTTGTAAGTGTAGAAAAGTGCTAGATTCATTGCTTGAACCTTTGCTGCTAGGCACTTAGGTTTCATATATGCATATGTATGTGTGTAGCTATGCCTTGATAAATTTATAATAATTTTTCGTTACAGCTTTCACCTCTCACACTTTGTTTGCRCGCCTACAGCTTTAATATTTCGTTGCTTTCTAGACATGCTGTCTTTGCGAGGTCTTGCTAAAAAATTTAACACAACAAAAATATGCCAATATGAGCGCTAGAGTTAGGACTGCCGTCAAATTGGTATAAGACTGKCTCCAGCCAAGTCCTAAGCAACCAAAAGTTGAGTAATAAGTTTTTCAATATCTAAKAAATAGATTACTAATACACACTCATTCCTGCAAAAACGAAAGAATACTTTTCTTATAACCACTTTCTTCAGCTAACTCCAGCATAATCGCGATAGCTCCAATGTTGTTGTTGTTGTTGTTGTAACGGCAGAATTCTGCCGAGTTGACAGTCCTTGGCCGGATAATAATCCGGGTCCGTTCCGGTTTTCGTAGACTCGACTGTCATGGGCTCCAAAAGTTCTTTACTGCCTGCTTTTGCAACCAGTTTCCACGCTGTTTTTATTACCACAGCACCACACCTTTCTTGCAGTCCCTTCGCATTTCCACTACAACTCATACATACAAACACACTTTACCTAACTTATGTAATGCTGTGTTTGCATACGTAACTAAGTTGCAAAGGTTTGTTGCAGTAACAGAGTACCGCTCATAAAAAGGATTAATTGCGCGCAATTAAAGAAAATATATTGCCAACTGTGTACACGCCCACTTTAATGCTTAACTTGACTGCTTTCACCAGCTAGCATGCAATGTTGTTACCTAACTGATAGAGTCAACACTCGCYTCGCCATCAAATTGTGTATTGTGATGGCAACGTCAGAGCTCACTTGCCTACTCATAAYTTAAACCCTAGTAAAGCAGCAAAGATTTGAGCAAATGCTAGCAATATTGAGCAGAGAAAAGATGGAAAAGTTGTTTGTAGATGGGATGCGTGATTAAGAGATGCATTACACGAGTATGCACTGGGGATAATAATTGGAGGAAAAGGAGTTCAACAGAAAAAATACAAAATGACAAAAGTTAACTTCGGTTGCAGCGCAGCTATAACCCCCCTCAGAGATGAATTTTTGATAGCATAAAAGGGTATGCAAATATATTTATGCCGATGTCGATGGCTTAATTTGGCTGGCAGTTATGAGTTATAGTGGTCCGATCTAAATAATATGTGCGGATAGAGAAGCGTTGCCGTAAACAATAATTCATAAAAAATTTCGTGASCATATCTTCTCAAATAAAACAGTCTCCCATACAAGGACTTTTGTTCGGCTATATGCTATATGCTATAGTGGTCCGATCAAAAAAAAAAAAAACTTCAGGTATTGTACAATTTTCTTGGACAGTAAGCCTTGCCAAATTTCGTGAAGATATCTTATCAAATACATAAGTTTTCCATACAARGAYTTGAGTTCACATTGATATCTCAAGATTTCAGGGGCTAGTTCGTGTATATATAGTCAAACGACAGTGTTCTTTATACGGGTATTTTATAAACTATTTTCTAAGATCCCGATGTTTACTTCTGGGAGTTATGAACTTCTYGGGAAACTTGATATACTTTGTTCAAGGTGTAAAAAATACGAAAACCTAGTTATATAAAATACATTTCCTGACTAAGCCATAGTCGAAATTTTTAGCTTTCTCGAAATTTCATTTCCTAAATTCCGAAATGAATGATATATTTTATAAATTGTACAGAATATAGATTTTTTGAGAATATTWCCTGTTCAGAATTAAGTTCGACGATTGAGCATGGTTTGCCGGAGGCAAGCRTTTCCTAAAACCCTTGGTTCACCATGAAACTACTTCATGTGGAATTGATGATCGTTCATATATTATTATCTTGAGTAATAGAACAGAAGCTCACGCAAGTGATAAAAGTTCTCTGAGCGTCTTTCACTTTTGAGTAGGCAGAAACGATTCTTTCACATATGGCCCAAGCAGCTCACAACTTTCGGTCTTAGACAAAGTATCCTCGGGGTAGCCCAAAAACATCCATTTGAAGTCGACCCTCCAATAAAGAAGAGGGGAAAAATGTTCTTTCAAGCAGATGAGCTTTTACTCCGACAGCAGTGCGGCAATACAAGAGTTGAGCTGACAAACTGAGCGCTCAAAGCTCGTCAGGGACTGTCTAACTTCACTAGATATGGAATCAAACTACTTCATTATCAAAGCGGAATCGCTGTTAACTGCTTAGCCGATAAGCTAGCCAGAGGAGCAACCGTATCCAGCTTACATTGGTTGGAATTGGATCCACGTTGTCATCTTGCGTTCTAACACCTAGCATGTGGTTATTGATGACCCGGCTCTGCGCGACAGCGAGATCTTTCTGGTCTGGGGAAGAAGAGATCTAATAAACTATTTGCCTTGGCAAAGTTCATGTTATSGTAAACGTAGAACGTCTTATTGGAAATCGTGGGACTTCTTACCGAACATTGTCATACTGGCATTTATGTTGTAAGGCTGAAAACTCCATCGGATGCAAATATTCAAAATTGTATGGAATAAGTTGAGGTGGACACTTACTTTCTTGGACCAATTAATGAACCAGTCGCTTTCTCCTTCACTGTCCCGCTTTTGCAAGACTTAGGTTGAAGTATCATGAAAGTCCGTCAACCTTTGGCGAACCAGGAGACATGGCTGAAAATAACATTAGCCGCCTCAACAAATTTGTGATGTTCTAAGAGTACTTAGACGCTCTATGAGGGTCTGTATGCTTAACTTACATCTTGACGATCAGTCAATCTTTGGTGGACAGTCACTTAGTCCAACTASTTGGGGAACCAGTCACTTTCTTTWCCATTTTCCAGATTTTGCAAGAYTGAGGTTGAAACATCTCGAGAAACAGTCGACCTTTGGCGAACCGTGAGACAATGCTGAAACTGACATTAGCCACCCTAATCAATTTATAATCAGTTCAAAACGTTTAGTTGCTTTCTGAAGTCCGGCTATAAGCTGTCCATCTGAGATCCCTTTTGGGATTGACCATRTAACCTAACCCAACTTGATCAAATAGAAGTATTTAGCTTAAAAATTACTCCCTTAATAATTAAATTAAAAAACTTAGATCTTTTTGCTAAAATACCCTGCTTCAAGTCGAAACATATAGATTCTGGGAAGATCAAAACTACTA
>NW_017535608.1:436144-449597 GCF_001853355.1 Bactrocera latifrons | reverse complement strand
TTCTGAACAGAAAGCTCAGCAGTTATCAGTTTCTGGAAGTGTAACTGACTTTAATTGCCTTTAACGGCATTCAGCAGTGGGAAGCGGCATAGTAAATTCGTTGAAGGAGTGCCAAGTRTAGAGATTTCTGAAAGTGAACGCCTTTTAAGTTACACACATGTCACTTATACACACCTCTATGCATAGCTAGGTATATTTGTATATTTGTGGTTCATGAMGAAATGCGGAGGAGCGAACTTATAATCCAGCGGTGGCGTCTGCACTACCTTTCCGCAACCACACCAACCAACTTATGCCAGGGCAGCTCATATAAGTGAATCAAAAGCACGAGTGCTTGAATGTGTAGGTGTGCGCGTGCGCGCTTTGAGCATGTCAACCGCCAAGCGATTCYGCACGTGTACTTAAATTCAAAGGTATAATCTATAATAATGCACCCGAGAAGTACTTGTAGAAAATAATATACAAAATAAGCAGACGCAATGATAAGGACCGTGGAGGATGCCTGGCATACATACATACATATCATATACACGTATGTGTGCGTGGCGTTGCGCAATTTTCGTTAACATTTTGCTTTTGTAAAGCCAACTTTGACGTTAACTTTCGACTTTGTGGGTTATTTTCAACTCAAAAATTGCACGAAAATTGCGGTTACATGTCGGCGGCGAAAGGAAGTTGCACGTGATGGTGCGCAGGCGGTGCGCAAAGAAATGGGAAAGATGTTCGCAAAATGAATGGCGGCTGCTTATAAACTTAAGTGTATATATTACATACTTATAAGTACTTATGCAATATATACGCTGCCAAGCACACACCCAACACACCAACCAACACATGGTTGTATATAATTTTTTTTGAAGTTATTCAAAGCGTTTAAGCAACGAAAAGTTTTCACAGCAGCAGCTCTCTGTGTACATGCATTTGTTGTGTGTTTGCCATGCAGCGGTTGGAGGGGGGTGCCTSGTAAATGAAAGGGTTGTCGATTGAGGTCGTTGAAGCGCTGTGGTTATATGCTTMGGGCGACCATTAACGAAATAGTAGCATATATGAAGGCGTTAGAGCACATATGCGCGTTAGTACATCAATATTTGCACACAGCCACGACTAAAGCACACATATGTTCAGATGCTTTTATATAGCTGCATGTATGTGCGTCTCAATTGCGCTTAATAGCTGAGGTTGGGCATAATTGCGCGCTTGTACTGCAAAACATGTAGCATACTGCTCAGCGCTCAGCATATAGACTGTCGCTTCAGCATGTGCCGCTGTGTGTCTATTTCTGAGTYAACGTCTGGCTGTGGCATCATGAAGCGCACACAGCAGATATGCGTGTCCATAGCACTCGACTTTTTGGGTTAATACGCAATTTCGTTGGATTTGTGCGTGCGTGTGTGCGAGCTTGCGTATTTGCGCTAGGTTAAGCGGCCAAAAGGTCAAATGTAAATATTTTTCGTTTAACGGTAATGGATGCTTATTTACAGCTGGTCGCATAATTTCGACAACTTCATAATTTGCAATTTGCCAAGGACTCACATAGCAACTGCAGCCGGAAGCCAGTTTTTGTGGAGGTTTTCGTGCTGTTATCCATCAAATTGCGTAAATGAATGTTGCAGATGTGTACATTTTTGGGCGTAATCGCAAACTGAAGTGCGTAYACATACATACAAAATGCTAGCACGCATGGGAAAGGCTTCCATTTTTGCTACTATGTAGGGTTACCTAAAATTGAATCATAGTTAGCGCTTTAAAAATGAGAGTTTTTGGAGATCTTTCAGATTTTCATAATAATCTTTAATGCAGTGAGTGCTTAGCCTTACAATTAACGCTAAAGGATTTCAATTTTAGTTTTCGGTGAGATCTATATATAAAATTAAASTTTTCACTGCTTTTCAGCGTCCATAAACATAACGTTGCCTACATTTAGGATCATCCGGAATAATTTTGAAATATTTCCACAAAAAGGGAGTCCCCACGATCTGCGCCAATTATCGTGGGATAAGCCTTCTCAATATACTGTTTGAAAGATTAAAGCCCACCGTCAGTACACTGATTGAACCCTATCAGTGTGGTGTTAGGTCTTAGAATTTATTTACCATCAGCCAAATCTTGGAAAAGATCCGTAAAAGGAAGTTCGACACACACCACCTCCTCGTCGAGCGCAAAGCATGAAAAGGAGCTGCCTTTATACCGCTATGTCTGAATATGGAGTCCCCCAATAGTGGAGCAATACCAAAGCTCCATCAGGATAGCGAAAGTCTTCAGAAGGATATCAAACGAGGCTTGAGACCAGGCGACTCCCTATCTTGTGACTTTTTCTGGCTAGGTCTGTCGGCCGGTTAGGTGAAAATACTCCAGCTCTGAGAGTATTCCACGCAGTACCCACCGGGGAAAGCAGAGTAAGAGGAAGACCTCTACTCCGTTGGAAAGAATACTTACTGTTTACGCACATCCGAGTAATTTTAAAGCCTTCACTTTTACAACTGAGTCATTCTTAGCGCGCTTAGTCACCTGTCTCTTATACACATCTAGATGTGTATAAGAGACAGCCTCTACTCCGTTGGAAAGAATACTTACTGTTTACGCACATCCGAGTAATTTTAAAGCCTTCACTTTTACAACTGAGTCATTCTTAGCGCGCTTAGTCACAGCTAGGCAATGCCACACACCTACTTTCAAGAAAAAATTTAAAAAAATATATGTATGTGTGTATGTATTTGTTGTTGCTTTCGTTGCTGCATGGCAGTCTTGCACGAATGAATGACATTAAAACTTGACGTTGTCGCAGTCGTAAATTAGAAAAGCTGTTACGCGCCTGCCACGCGCACGCGGTTACTTGTACAACAACAGCACACAGCGACGCTGCCKCCCCTACACTCGCGCGCTAATTTCGCTGATTTTGATGTGCTGGAAAAATGCGCTCGTAAATTTCGAAAAATATGCACAAAACTGCTGTTACAGCTACCGTTGTTTAGCAGCGAGTTTTGCTGTTGTCGCTATTGTTGTTRTGTGCCGTTACTTCGCTCACTGCAGCGCGCGTATTTCACTGCCGCCGTTGGTTGCTTGTCTGTGTCGCTGTGATTAATTTGACGCAATTGTGTTTTATGAGACGAAAATCCTTTAAACACATTTCGCGCACATCAAAAGCGCAAATTTAAAGAAAATCGTAGCGCACACGAAGACGACAGCGCCATAACAAAATGCTAGTTGGCGTGCTAGATGTCTGTGCGGTAGGTGGTGAAATTTCTAATTTAGTCAATATGCAGCTCTCGTGTGAATTTAATGCCGATGCGCTGATAAGAGATTTATGCGTTTCATATTCGGCGCCTGCTGCTTGCATCAGCGGCAAATGGAGCGTGCGAACGGCGCGATAATGGAAGAGAATGCCATTTTATTGCAGCATATTTTGATTTTGCATATTCCACACTTTTAAAAGTAGTATGAAGACGAATCTGAAGCAGTTTGGTATGCTTACAAATACTATTAGAAGTGGCAATAAAAAMCAAATACGATATTTGTTATGAGGGAGTAATAGTAGAATGTAAGATAATAAATAGCTGAGACTTTAAGATGACGGAACTACAGAACTGAAAGAAAAACCGTTAACTGCGGTTGTGTCTGTACTATAATACTGTTCACAAATACCAGCGATTCCTTATAAGAACTTGAGGTTTATCTATCAGTTTGTATGGCAGCTATATGCTATAGTGACTCAATCTAAGCAATTTCTCTGGAGATTACACCAGTGCCTAGGCTAATAATCTGTACCAAATTTCGTGAAGATATTTCGTTAAATGAAAAAGTTTTCCATACAAGGATATGGTTTTGAGCATTCGATTTGTATGATAGCTATATGCTGTAGTSTTCCGATCTAAATAATTTTATGAGAGATTGTAGTGTTTCCTTAGGCAATAACATTGTACAAATTTGGTGAATATATCWCGTCAAATAGAAAAGTTTTCCGTACAAGAACTTAATTTTGAGCGTTCAAATTGTATGGCAGCTTATAGGCTATAGATATCCAATCTCAACAATTTTTTCAGAGATTGCACCACACTCGAAGGCAATAATCTATATCAAATTTAGGAAAGATATTTTCTCAAATAAAAAAGTTATCCATACAAGCACCTGACTCCCATTGTGGCAACTAGATGTTACAGTGGTCCGATATCGGTTCTTTCGGCAATTGAGCACTTTCGTGGAAAGAAGAGTAAGTCTCCGCATTCTTTTTTTTTTTTTGTTTTTTTTTTTTTTTGTTTTTAACAGACTGTAAAGTTATATCTCTTTCTGAACCACGGCCATTCAACCTTGCAAACAAGTTTTTTTTTGTGTCTTTACTTGTGTCTGGCCGACGGAACAGCATTGCTATGAAGCTATATATCGGTAAACCAAGCTAACCATTCTGCTCGTCGAGCACGCCTTTCAGATCTAGCGGTCGTTTATTCTTCTGCTTTCAATGCGTTGCCGATCTTTTCTTTTAAACTCTTATATAGCTATCACAGACCACATCTTCCGACTTATCCCACACCAGCAACGATTTTTTTATTAATTGCCGTACGATGTTATCCGGTGTTGTTAGCTTCTCCAAATTTCGTCTCTCTCACGCATATTTTCTCCAGAGCTGCCGCAGAATGAACAATTTGTCCTGTCTGTCTTCATACGGCASAGATTTTAGATGGGCCTCGAACCCTACCAAGGCGGTTAGTGTATCCATTCCACACTGCYAATTCATACAAAKRYCTGGCATCAGCAGKMACCCACGTTAAACACACCCGATATTGTCTGTCTTCATGGTCATATTTGTGTATTATCTAAAGCASCCGATTTTTTGTGTTTATCTCTCTCTGAAATGTTCACATGGCTTAGCATAGTAGAATAGAGCAACTTCACAAATACTTTGATCATCTATAAGGATTCATCTGAAAAGCGAATCCAGCCTAAGGTGCTTTTATGGCGGTAACATCTTCTTGAAGCAACCCCCTGACAATAGATTGTTGATGTATRTAGAAAATCTGGAAATGAATAAACTGAAGTTAACCTCACCAAAGCTCACTAAATTTCTCCAGCCAGAGTACCGAAACTTCAGATCCGATTGAACCAGACACAAAATATGGGTCTACCAAGACTGCCTGCTCAATTAAACAATCAGAAAAATCTCTGGCTGCATCTTTTGAACCAATTATGCAAGAAGACAACTAAATTTCGTCTGAACGGAAATTTCGGTTTTTCAATGTCCAACTAGATGCTGTACTATGTCTGGACAGAGTTAGGCTCGTAAAGTCCAAGTCTTTCGTCATTGAATTCGCCATTGACATGCGCTTGAGTTCTGCTTTAAGCTGTAAGTCCTAGCATAATACATGCAACATCACACCGTGAAAGGCGTTTCKGATACAARGCATGATCACCCTAATAGACACACTTGCTAACTTCAAAGGCTTGAATCACATCCACGAGTAATCCAAGTAATTTGCTGGCTTGCAATCCAGTAGCAACAAAATGTTGTAAGTGCCTGTAGCAACAACCACARAGCAASTGCTGTGYCTGCGTTCGCAACGTGCGAGACMAAAAGTCATAAAAATAATGGACATTTCAATGCCGAAAACAAGGAGGCGCAGAAGATGTAGCGCGCAAGGGGCAGCAATGTTAAGCGCGATCTAAGCAATCAGTTGACGTGAGTGCAAGCAGCGCGGGCGCGGTAAATGTTGTGTCGAAATTTGCTGGCTTTCACTCGATAATGACAGAGATTAAAAATCTACTCAAAGGCGAACGACAATGATTACGCGACGCGAGCGGCCAGCGCGTATCCATATATCGACACACAGAAGCCGCTACCGCAACCAAAGGCGAAAGGCTGCCACATAAAGTAAACTGCTGCATGCGACTAAAACAGTGCACMTATACATAAGAAATATATACATAARATGAAAGCATGAACAGCATGTGTGTATGTGTATGTGATATATAGGTTTGCCAACGTGCAACGCAAGCTATTAGCAGGCATTCAAAGGCAAACAAAAGCAACGGATCTACGCTACAAGCTTACAATTCGGATGGATATGCATAGGTAGAGCGCGGGGCAGCCACAGCATATGGGGCGTGCATATGCAATGACGCAAGGAAACAATTACAAGCAACATCACAAAATGCTTTGTACATGTAGACTRGGCATGGTTAGGGGCGGCGCTGGCAAGGCGCAGCTCACCACCAACAACAACTGTTTGGGAACAGCAAATACGCCTAAACACCATTAGGCAGCAGCCCATAATCGCTGCGCGCCGTAATGGCCACACCGGCAATGGTGAGCATTTTTAATGCCACCAAATCGCTTATAGCCGCCCAGCCGCCACCTATCGTCTCAACGGCCACACTCTGCGCACTAAGTACCGCGTTAGGTAGGCATGAGCGCAGCACTGCAAAGGGGCCGCAAACATATCCGCAGTCACGTTGCATAAACAAACAGCACAACGCGCGCCGCTGAAAGGCAGGAAAACATGTAGAGCTGGCTATAAAAGGTAGATGGCAAAAATTACATATCACACACACAATCATACACATATACTTGCAACAACACACACAGTAGCGCAACGTAGAAAAATTGTAAACAAAATATGAGTACGCATTTAAGTTGYCAGTGAAAAAATCTCAAAAAGCGCTATGAAAACGTTAATSKCAACGCAAACGTTTATGGTTATGTCAGCGCARCSCAACTCAGGTAGAGCACACTTTTTTCGCAGAGTGTCGCCCAACAACAATGACATGAAGGTAGGAAAAACARCGGAAAACGAAAGATATTTTCGCAATGCATGCGTTAGGCAGAGCTGGAGGTGTGCGGGAGTTGGAGGTAATGTGGAAAAGGGAGATGAAATGATGCTGTGAAGTTGCAAGTGACGGCCAACTCTTTTAAAACGCCTGTTTGCCCATAAAAGAGGCGTATTATAATAAAAAATAATTTTATGAGGAATTGCAAACGAAAAAAGGCAAAAGGAATGAAAAGAGCGGGCGTCAAAAAACGTGAATATTGATATCGATTTGTTGCAAAAGTAACATATTTAGTTCCAAACAAATTTTGCTCTTACCCCACACACGACGCCGCTGCTCTCACTATGTATTTGCGCATTCAAAAGCTTGTACACAAGTGCATGCAACTGTTTTTTTTTTCTTTACTTTTTAAGGACTTACGCCGCAGCAAACACTCAAAGAGCGGCTCAGCATGCAAACGCACACATGCGCGTACACTTCACACTCGCCAACAAAGCAGAGGCACTTGACGGTGCACTTTCCACTAATGCATTCGCTTTCCTGGAAAAACGCACGCACATACACATGTATGATGGCAAATATATTTGCATGTATGTGTGTGTGTGTGTGCAATATGCTGCAGTGATGTGTAAACTTGCCAGAAGTGCAGGATTAGCGGCGTTGTTTTAAACTTCGAACCGGGATTTTGCAGCGACGGCGTTGTGCGTGTACACTTGCAGCACAGTATAAAGGAAAATAGCTTTTCAAAACAAATTTAAAAAAAATTTCGGCTTAGAAGCYACTATTTCGAAATGTCTTATACGAAATTAATATGTTTTACGAATATARTGAGAGTTAATTTGTCGATTAACTCTTATCCGACTCAGCCATACGCCCATCTGTATAAACGCAAACTAGACTCTCAGTTTTTGAGATATCGTACTTAATTTTTGCACACCACTTTTGCTTCTCAAGAAGCCCCTCATTTRTTGCAACTRKCTTTATCGGMCGACTATAACATATGRCTGTCATACAARCTGAACCATCAAAATCATGTCTTTGTATAGAAAACTATTTTATTTGACGAGATATCCTACTGAAATGTGGCGTGCATTATTTYCTAAGGATATGCTACAATATCTGAGTAAATTCTTCATATCGGCCTACTACAACAAATAGCTGTCATACAAAATGACCGATCGAACGCAAGTCCTTGTATGGAAAACTTTTGTATTTGACAAAATATCTGCACAAGATTTCGCATAGGTAATTTTCCAAAATACTGCTAAAACTGAGGAAATTGCACAGATCGGTCTAAAATAGGATATAGCTGCYMTACAAACTGAACGATCAAGCTTCCATGTCTGGAACCATTTTATATGTTCTAGCTTCAATGTATTGGAGCTGTAATTGTTCTTACTTCGTTGTAATAGAAGTGATTTTTTTCTTTACTTTAAACTTTAACTTTAAAAGCTGCTCTCTTGTGGCTTAAAAAAATAATAAACAGTTGACWCCCTTTGCGTTTTTGCAACTCGAGCAACACTGCTGCTAGTATTCAACGGAAATCCCTAGAAGCCAAATCTGCACAGCAGGTATCTTATTATACTTATACATACTTATATGTATGTATGTATGTGTATATGTAAATGTATGAATTTATCTACACTTGTATGTGTGTGTAGCGCTACCACTCACTTACTTCGCACACATGTAGCAATGGAGATAAGAAAATGCACAACTATGCGCCAGTTATTACAGATTATTAAGGATTTGCGGAAGGACACAAAACCAAAGCGCACTTACACACACACACTTGCATATAGTATATACATACATCTGCGCTCACAAAACAAAGCACAGTTGAAACAAACAATTACAGGAACTCCAACAAGCATGTAAACTCGCAAAGTTGCTAGGGGGGCATGGTGTGTGGCAATGTTATTAATAAGCGCCAGAGGAAGAGTGAAAATTGCAACAGGATATTAATATGTACACACGTGCGTGTAATTACAGCTACTTGCTGATAACTGCACGCACAACGCTTTTTATATAACAAAGTTTTTTTTTTCATCCGTAAATGTATGTATGTGTGTGGCGGCCTGTAGCGGAAATGTGTTGTTGAGAGCTGCTCGAAGTTATAAAAGCATATCAACACATGCATATACACCTAGCTATAAATATGTACATACATACATACATATAAGTAAGTCAGTTTGTACGTAGCTGTATGGATTGCCTGTATGCGCAGCATTAAGTTGTTATGTGTGTGTGTGTGTGTGTGAAGTCGTTTAAATGCGAGCCACAGCTTGCTTGTGTGCGTGTGCGCTGAGGTAATATAATCGGCTTACAGCACACGCATACCAATTAGAGTCCTGAAAGAGAATCCTTAATGTCGACTTACTGCTGTTTTGTGTTTGATTTCTCGAAAAGCAAAGAGTAAAACGAGTTTTCACGCAATCAAACGCGCCATTTTGCATAATTTTTCTAAAACGATTTTTTTTTTAAATTTTTTAGAAAATTTAGAAAATTTTCAAAACTGTACTTGTTTTACAGATTTTATTTTGCTAACAATTTTATTTAATTTTTCCAATTTAGAGTGCCTTCGCTGCCTTTTCTCACTGGGCTAATTCCTTTTCCTGCCGCTTATTGCGCATTTATTCCAGCTAACAGTACTCTAAAGCACGCACTTAATTATTTATGCATACATACATATGTATGAACTTCCATGTGAGTCATGTACAGATGCGTAAGTGGGAAAACCGGCGCTAATGAGTAAATCCTACAAAGGAGGCAAGCTTAAACATAAGCAATGCATTAGGCATACTGAGAACGATACAAATTTATGAAAATATCAAGCTATTTCTGCGTCTATGAATATGCCACATATTTATGTTAGGCTTGCATTATTAAAATAGAACAACTCAAAATATAAACTTTAGCTGCACGGCAGCTAGAATACACTTCTCAAATAAAGAAGTTGCCATACAAGAACTTGATTTTGTTTGTACTGTTTGTATGACAGCTATATGGTATAGTTATCCGATCTGAGAAATTTCTAGTAATATTGTAGCGCTGCTTTTGTGAATAGATCATGTTGATTTTGTAGGTAACTCGTGAAATAAAGAAGGTTTCCATACAAGAGCTCGATTTTGGGCGTTCATTTTGTATGGCAGCTATATGCATAACTGGTCCAATTTGATTTTTTTTTTTTCAATTTTTAAGCATCGTCCTAGAAAATAATTTATGCTGAATTTCGTGAAGATGGCTCTTCAAATAAAAAAGATTTCCATACAAAAAGTAGTTTTTGAACATTCAATTTGTATGGCAGCTATATGCTATAGTAGTCCGATATCGATGGATTCAACAAGTTAGTAGCGCTTTGGAGCAAAAATAACGTTTGCAAAATTTCAAATAGTTATCAGAAAAAATTAGCGCATGATGTGGGTATAATTTTGAAATCCCGCAGTATTTTATTGAGGTATTGATAATTTATAAAACCGGAATCAAGCAGGGTATAACTATATATATATATGTGTATATATAGTAAAGCTGGAACTAAGTATTCTAACACAGATTTTGATTTCTTAATGAATGTATACATAACGGGCACATATTTGCCATTACATATACGGACGTAATATAAAAGTCACTCATACGCCCTGACACTCTCATTGCGTGGTACAAAAGCTATACTTAAATTTTTGGAAGGCAGAGATTACCGAGTTTAAATTTAAATTCAATTTTTATATATTGTTTTATATAAAAAATGTATGCAAATCAATGAAAATATTATATAACTATTTTGCTGCCAACAAGGGATTTTATTAAATGGCAAAAATGCCTCTAAGTTCATTTTGTAGTTGACACATTACATTAAATTACAGCAAATAATAGAGCAGCAAAAATTGTTAGTATGAATGTCAGACTAACGGTTTTGTAAGCTATCTTATAGTTGTGAAGTTTCAGATTAGGCACAAGTATTCACTTAAACTCAGGCCGAATTTTACAAGTCCACTTCTATATCTTAATACTACCCTCAGTTGTTGATGTATTGCTCTGAAATTCTGCACACGTTTTTTTCGGCTCAAGAAGCTGCCCGTTTGTTGGAATCACTGATAACGGAGTACTATAGCATATAGCTGCCATACATACATACTTAACGATCGGAATCAAGTGCTTGTATAGAAAGCTTTTTTATTTGAGAAGTTACCCTCATGAAACTTTGCATGGATTATTTTCTAAGTGAGTATTAAAATGTCAGAAAAAATTTTCCAGATTGGACAAGTGTAGCATATACATAGCTACCTTACAAACTGAATGCTCAAAATCAAGTTCTTATATGAAAAACTTTTGTATTTGACAAGATATCTTCACAAAAATTAACACATACCAAGTCGTAGCTATAATTATTGAATATATTCTATACCTCACATCGCTTATAGCATATATCTGATATACAAAGCATACAATTCAACTCGGATCCTTGTATGGAAAACTGCTTTATTCTACAAGTTATCTTAACGAAATTTGGCTAGAATTATCGCAAGAAGCAACTACATATTCTCTGCGGAAATTGTTCAGATCGAACCACTRTAACATATAGCTTCCATACAAACTGATCGATCAAARTAAGAAAAATATCCCTTTTATGCTGTAAAATATRCACCGGTGAAAGGTATTYTAGCTTCTGTATACCAATAAAGAATATATTAAAGTTTTAAAGCGCCGAAATATATTTTACGCAGCTACGCAATTGTTCCTACACAAGCAAACATATAGTACATATATTAAGACTACATGCAAATGAAGTTTGCTACAACAACCTGTAGAAAATCCGTTTTTGAAGATTGACAGCATTCATTTCCACTGCGTGTCGGAGCATTAATAAGCAGCCTTGTGTTTACACAGCCACCCAAACACACACACAACCGTATGCGAGAAGTAACGCTACATACAATCAAACTTTTCGAACTTTCGTAGCGAAATTGTTTTTAAAGTTCGAAACCACAGCAGCGGCTTCAACACTTGAAAATGTCATACTTGTACATATTGTATTACAGCTTCACATATACCGGCCCACCGCTTCAGCAAATGCCGCTGTTGTGTGGTTTCGACATTCGTTTTTCTTTAACAGCGAAATTATGTAATMTTAATGCCACACATGTGTACAAATGCGTATGACTGCTRRTGTTTGTATGTATGTGTGTGTGTTGTCACATATCCTTCTGCGCTTGTACTAATTATAAGTGTATGAACGCTTTTCTATTGCTTGCTTGGTGTTGGCATGTAAATTCAAATTTTATGCAACAAAAATATAAATAAATATATAACAACATATATAACTTATATATGTGTGGTACATGACAAAATCGTCTGCGATTCTCGCTTTATGCGCGAATTTCCGCTATTTCCCGCATCTTTCTTAATTTCCTTTGCTGTGCTCGCTACTTTGTAACCGCAGCACGTTTGGGCGCCTGAGCCGACGCTATWCATTTCTTCATTTCTAATTTTAATATGCTTTTTATGCCGTTACATATGCTTAACGGCATGGTAGAAATCTACTGCCATTTTTAATGCGCGTTATGTGTAAATTTTTAATTGCATTGAAATATTTTAACTTTGAGTGGCAGCTGGGCGGAGCAGGAATCGATATAACTTTATGAGTGCGCTGGGGTGACGTAGCGCATATGTRAGGCGTCGAGCAATTTCAACTAATTAAAGCAAAAATGTAATTAAAGTAATGAGAATGAAAAAAATTTTTGTTTTCGTAGATTTTTGGGTATGTGAGGTTGTACAGAAAATATCAGGTAATATAGGTAAACCAGAAACCATACTACTTGTAGAACACAAAAATTGGAGGCTAAAACAATTTTTAGTATATTTTTAGCTTAGACTTTATATTAGAATGTCTTAAAATCTTAAGCAACCAAGAMATAACTCCCGACCGATACCACGWTAATACCTTTCACAAGTGCAAAGTKCATAAAAATATTTTTTCCTGATTTTGACCGGTCAATTTGTATGACAGCTATTAGTTGTAGTTGTCCGATCCGAACAATTTCTAYGGAGACTGTAACGCTGCCTTGGCAAATAATACATGCCAAATTTCAAGAAGATACCTGTTCAAATACGAAAGTTTTCCTTACAGGGACATGATTTTGATTGATCAGTTTGTATGGCAGCCATATGCTATAGTGATCAGATCTGAATAATTTCTTGCCCATTTGTACCTTTTTTTTTTTTTTTGCAAAATAGTCCCTACTAAATCTTATTAAGATATCTTGTCAAATAAAAAAGTTTCCCATACAGTGGCCAGATTTTGGTCAATCAGTTTGTATGACAGCTATGAGCTATAGTAGTCCGATCTGAAAAATATTTTTAATAATACTACCTTTGTCCAGAATAATAATTTCTGCAAAATTTCCTGTAGATATCTCGCAAAACAAAAGAGATTTCCATGCAAGTACATGCTTTTGATTAATCAGTTTATATGGCAGCCATATGCTATAGTGATCAGATCCGAACAAATTCTTCGTAGATTATAACAGTGCCTTGGATAATAATTCACGCCAAGTTGTGTGCAGATATCAAGTAAAGTAGAAAAGTTTTCCATACAAATACTTAATTCCGAACGTCCAGTTTGTATGGCAGCTATATGGTATAGTATTCCGATAGCTACAGTCCCGATAAATAAGCAGCTTCTGTGGTACGGAAGCAC
>NW_017535608.1:430770-435589 GCF_001853355.1 Bactrocera latifrons | reverse complement strand
CTGTTATTTTGTTAAGAACTTACCTGTTATGGTCGAAAGTTTATAATATTTCATAAGAATTCAATACTCACTATTTGACGAAACCGCAAATGGATAGAAACGGGAAAGTGGGAAGTCTTTTTGGGGTAAATGGGGCTAGTGAGAATATTATTAGCAGATATATTTACCCTGTCTCTTATACACATCTAGATGTGTATAAGAGACAGAGTTATCAAACTAAAGAAGGTTATTAAAAAATTAAGTATTTTGTAGTGGGATAAAATTCTTCTTCTTCTTTATTCTTTTATTCCGTAGGTTGTTATAATCTCTAGCACCTACACATGGCAAAGTCCTAACTCGCTGATCATCTAATTTATCAAAGCAACATTTTTTGTTTTACAATTTCTTGGACTACTTTGAGAAGCGATTAATTACAGAAACCGTTAGCAGAATTTCTTTGCTTTTTTTATTACTTTTTTGTTTAATTTTTGCCAAGTTTCGTTCATAATCTTAATATCAATTATGTTAACAATTTGCATTTGCCCGCGTGTGAACATAAATTAGCGYCAGACCGAAATAAATTTCCAAAGTCTCCCATAAACAAGACACTAGATCAACAAATGCTGAGCACGCCAGCGGCGATCAGCGGTATAAACTTCTACGGCGACTTTTGCCAATTGCCGAATAAATCACTTTGGCGCCAGCGACTAACAAAACTTATTAATAATTCACTAATACAAAGCGCGCAGCTGCATGTGTAAGTGTATGTGCGTGTATGCCTGTATGTGATGGATGGCAGCGAGAAGCGTGCATAAACGCTCCGGCCAGCCGAACCAACGCTAACTTATTATGTTGATGAGACAGGGTATTAGCAAACAGCGCTAAGCGACTAATGTAAGCGCTGTCTCTTATACACATCTAGCATAAATGGTTGGCAATGTTTACAACAATGTATCAATATGCACGTATATTTATATGTATGTATGTATGTGTGTGTGTTGTCACATATCCTTCTGCGCTTGTACTAATTATAAGTGTATGAACGCTTTTCTATTGCTTGCTTGGTGTTGGCATGNAGCGCTAAGCGACTAATGTAAGCGGGCTTATAAATATTTAGATGAATTGTGGCTGCTACCACTTTAGAGGCGCCAAAATATGACAACGCGCAGCGTAGCTAAAGACGAGCGCGACTAATACCTTTTAAGCCCGAGTGCAAAAGAAATTTTGTAAGGAGTCGAGTTTATGCGTATGCCTGTGTGTGTGTGTGTGTGTCTTGGTCAAACAAAACTAATTTGGCAAAAATCAACATGCGATTGCCATAAATATTAATCCGCTGTGCAGCTAGTCAAGTGTATCGTGCGACGCCTTTTGTTTGTGGCAACGGACAAATTGCTGAATCAACAAATGCGAAGAGCAGAGAAGTGGCGAAAAAAGTGACAAATAAAGCAATGGCACGCAGATGTTTGCAAATGCTTAATAAAGCAAYGCCAACTAAAGTTTCACCGCGCTCTCGACTACACAAAGTGAATTAAGACTAAAAATCACCAAACTTTCGCCAAAAATTAGTAATAAATAAATATATATATGAAAAAAAAGGCAAATGGGAGAAATGAACACAAAAGCCAGTGGTCACAAACAATAAGCAACAGCAACAATAACAACAATAGGAGGCAAATGACCTATACTAAAGGCACACAACAGGGCTACAGTTCATATGGATGGGGGGACGCAAATTCAGAAAGCAAAAATGAAATTAGAACAAACTTTTTGACATAACAAAGCGCACGCATGTTAATTTAGGCATAGAACACAGAGCTGTCAATCTAGAAACGTATAGAGTTGGRCACAGCGAGCAGCAATAAGCCGAACAAATCCAACAACTTGTAGTGGTAATAAACAAGCTTAAACTATATCCATATATAAAACATATTTGTATATAAATCTATACATGCATACATACATACATACAAACATAAATACATACATACATACATACATACCTACATACATATATATACATATCCACATGTGCCTTAGTATTAATTTACTCACGTTTTTGTGTTCTATGCTTACGGAAATGTGACCCCCACAGCGCTACACCTAACCGTTCGCCATTAATCATAATTATATAGCAACGCTAGTTCATATATAAAGTTGTATAGGWTTATAGCGGTCAATGCAATGCAGAGGTTATGCATACAGAAGCCTAAACTTGTGTATGTGTAAATATGTATGCGGAAAAATAATCTCGTTATATACAAATTCATCACTCATTAATTGCTTTACTGACATAAATATTTAGTTGAGCGGATTAGAATGAAGTTGTGCGCTTTCATGCAATAGTTAGAGGTTATGTAGCTGGCTTGGTGACCCAGTAACGGTGGAGAACACAGATACGTACTTCAATAATGGTGTTAWAGAAGTAATATGCAGAGACCAAAAATAGAAATAATTAATAAGCGTATAAGTAATCAATTGCGTTTGATGAGGATTAAAGTATTTACTTTAGATCCAATAAAAATAATGTTTTTTCGAGACTCGARACTTTTCTTAAACCAACTTTAGATCCAAAGGAATAACGATTTTCAAAGCATCGAAACTTTCTTCAAAACTAATTTAGATCCAAAGGAATAAGGATTTTCCGAAATTCGTACCTCTAAAAACTTTATTGAATTGATTTTGAAGACATAACAATACTATATTTTGACGATTTGCAACAGATTCGCCCACAGRAGAACACATTTTATACTCTTGCAACATGTTCCTACCGAATATAATCGTTTTGTTCTCCTAACGCTTGTAYGTTTCACTMAAAAGTTATCGAGATAGATATAAAGTTATATATACATATGTATATAAATGATAAGGATTGCGAAACGAGTTGAAATCCGGAGGATTGTCTGTCTGTCCGTCCGTCATGGGTAAAAATTAGACGATGGATGTGACTYCGTCCACATTTAGGTGAATATTTGGTACATTGTATTACCCATATACTTTGCACAAATAATGCCTTTAAAGCAAGCCACCTTGCAATCCAACTAAAACTGTTCAAGCCCATAGATACCAAACATTTGTACCCCAGGTCCTATAGTTAACTTTTTATCAAAATATAAAATACATATATATATGAAATTCAGGGATAATCCTTTTCTGAAAATGGTATGTCTCTGTGTCAGGAATGGATTGAATCGGGTCAATGCTTCCCTTAGTTCACATATAATATACCTAATACAAATATTTTCGAACTTCCGGYTGACTTTGCACCGTAAATATCGGTATAAATTATGTGAATTTTTGTTAAGATTTATTTTCGAATAAAAAAGTATTTCATGCAAGAATATGGCTTTATTTTTCAGTATGTATGGCAGCTATATGCTATAGTGGTTCGAAATCGGTGGTTCTGTCAAATGAAAAGTTTCTTGAGGAGAAATGAACTACTGAAAAATTTTGCAACAATAACCTGAGTAAATCGACTCAGCTCGTAGTTTCRAGTTTTCTTTTGGGTGTTACAAACAACTTACGAAACGAAAAACTTAATATACCCTGATCAGGGTTTCCCCCAGCGGACAGAGGGTAGAATCTTCCCCATGATGTGTTATTCCTATCGTAAGAGGCGACTAATCTTATCTGTATTTGGCTTGTCATAACATAGTCTTGTCAAAAATAGCGCTATAATACTCTACTTGTACTGATATTACAGACTTTGAATGACATTCCTTCTAATGAAAAGAYATTTGAAGCATCAATCTTCTCATTTGCTGGGGCCCTTCGGGAGATTCATGGTGGCTTCAGGTAGAATCGAAAATTCAGTTCAGTAAGGAGTGGCAGTGCTGTACGGACCCACAGCATGGCAAAGGTTTTAGGACGACCTGGAACCCGACCAAGGTAGAAAAGGCGTCGTTTCCTCCTGACSGATTGGAACCAAATAAATTTAAGCACTGGTGGGGTAATGTCGTCGTCAGCCGGTACTTACGAAAAACACAATGAAAATATATACCCTGTTCAGATCATAAATCTTATAATATTGAGGAAGAGTAGGTTAAAAGTATACCGCTCTTTAATAAGAAATCTCATCGGAGTATATAAATTTCACAATAAGCTGCTATAAATAGAAAATGTGCAACTCTAGTATCAACTAATTGAACCCTCATCATAAAAAGGCCATATTTAGAGTAACAATCGTAAGGAATCAGGATTGACCTGTTCTAAGAGAAATGCGAGGCGCATRATTGCCAATCTACGTTCTAAAGCTTGGATACTAAGAGCACTCAATGTACTTCGTATCCAAATATTTCAACTTCAAAACTCATAACAGCTTTTTCTTTGATTAACGAATAGGCTAGCGCTTCCCTTGAGCAGGTCGAGGATGCCACAAAACGAAAATTCCCACACTCACGTACCCACCTGCGCACCGCCTACACATTTGACGCTTCATTATAAACTGGCGTTAAAATTAAAGTCCTAATTGCRCAAACCCATGTATATACGTCTATTTTTACAAGCATATATTTTTGGGTTTATGTATGTATATGTGTATACGTGTAAATTTGAGTGCCAACAATTTCTTGTACAATTACCAGCGCCAGAATTCGTGCGCTCATTTTAGTTATCAGCGCGTAATTCTTTTTCCTGATTGTTGGAAAAATAATTGTGAAACAGTGAAATTGAATTAAAAATATGCTAATTAATTCTCATACCTGCASGCACCGCTGTCTACGCTTCCAAGTTGGCATGTTTCATTAGCAAAATACATTTTTTTTATGGACCCGCACCTTGACGAAATGAGTTGACCGTAAGCAAACTGAAGTGAGACGAACTTGTACAACGTGCAACAAACACA
>NW_017535608.1:426944-429850 GCF_001853355.1 Bactrocera latifrons | reverse complement strand
CAACGTGTTGCGGTTGCTGCTTTACCGCACGCATACACGTACGCACCTAACGGCCACTCACGCATGTCGCACGCACTGACGCGCTCTTTTCTAACACGCACCTCAGACAACTTGACCGGTGCGACAAAGACGCTGTCGCTTTGAGCGCGTTGCGGCGGCATTTATGCGCTTAGCTATGCTACGTCGTAAAATACGCTTAAGTAACTTTTACAAATATTGTTTTTTCATCACACGAAATTTTCCGACTACGAAATTACTTTTCCGACCAACGACAGCGCTTTAATTGCGGCAAGCACTACAAATTGCTGAAATGACACGAAAATTTTGATTCAATTCTTACTAATGAAGGCAACAAATAAATCTGGTATGTTGTTGGTTCCGGTTGTTGCCCTGACTACACGCGCCGTATGGGMTCCACACAATTTKTGCGGCGTCYGTCTGCTCGCTGGATCATGAACGTGGTCTTRCATTACAACAACTGCGCCGCTAACAACGCCAACGCACAGCATTAAACCRCCACTAAGTCCACCGAGCTATGGTAAAATGAAATCTACATAATGGCAAATTAGCATAATCTTTTATCTGYTTATTATTATTATTTTTCGCCTTTTTTGATTTTCATGTTACACGATTCGTCGCGCTTTTTTAGGGTTTCGTATTTGAAAAAACAAAAACTAAAAAAATAAGTAAAAAAAATTAAGAAACAAAATTAAAAAAAAATTGAAAAAAAAATTTAAAAAACATTAAAAATAATAATAAAAAATGGTAATAAAACAATAAGTTTGGTAAAATTTCGGTTAGAGGTCAGTTATTAGATACTCGCGCACAATGCGGTACAAGCATAATTAAAGGGTTACCTACACACACACTCCGAAGCGCGTAGATTTAGTGTAATACGCCCGTGTGGCTGTGTTTAAACTCCCAATAGGCCTACCATGCCTGGTAGCGGAACAGTGGGATAGCGGCGTGGCTATAAAATCTTTAATGGAAATAATTATAGTAATCTAAGCAGTATGTAATCGTTGAGTGAGATAATTGGTGTGAAACAACGSCGCGGAATGAATAATTAGAGAGAGGCACACAATCATGCTGCAGCGCAATAACACACACAGACATGTGTATGAATATATTTTTATAKACTGATCCGCAATAATTAAAAGTACGCTTTGATTGGTTGGGTTTTTTATACCCTGRACAGGGTATGTTAATATAAAAGCTRSATCYATGCCCGTCTGTCTGTCAACATATCGCGAACTAGTCGCTACGTTTTTGAGATTTCAATMCKAAATTTTGCRCWCSTTYTTTTCTCGGTAAGAAGCGGCTTATATGTCGGAACTGCTARYATTGAACAACTATAGCATATAGCTGCCATACAAACTGAACGATGGAAATCAGGTYTTTGTATGGTAAACTTTTTTGTTTGAAAACAAATTTTTACGAAATTTGGCACAGTTTAATACCCAAATCATAGCTACACTTTGCGAAGCAACTRYTCAAATYRGWGAACTATAATKTATACCTGTCATACAAAMTGACCGATWAAACTCAAGACTTTGTATGGAAAACTTTTTTGYTTGAAAAGATATATTCACAAAATTTGGCAGAGAGTATACTGTAAAACATCACTACAACTTCCGCAGAATTTGCTTAGATCGGACAACTATAGCATATAGCTGCCATRCAAACTGAMCRATMAAACTCAAGACCTTGTATGGAAAACTTTTTTGTTTGAAAAGATATATTCACAAAATTTTACACAGACGATAACACAAGACATCACTAACCACCTGCGAGGAAATTACTTAGATCGGACAACTATGGATTATAGCTGCCATACAAACTGACCGATAAAACTCAAGTACATGTATGGAAAACATTTTTATTTGTCAGAATATCTTCACGAAATATTTCATAGATTATTACCCAAATCTGCGCTTTAACCTCCGMGCATATTCTTCAGATCGCACCAATACAGCCTATAGCTGTCATGCAAACTGACCGTTCAAAATCAAAATAGAAACCATTCTATGCCCTTAGTAGCTATAAATATGCAATTAAGAAGGGTATTACAGCTTCGTTGCAGGCGGAGTTCAAGTTTTTCTTGTCTTTCATGAAATCTCAACACGCGTCTCGTCAGCTTGGTAGTGTTTTGCAACTATGATACATATATAATTTAATAAATAATTGCCAGGCTATGTTAGAAATATATTCGCATTATACAAATCCCAGACACGTGTAATATATAATTTATCATGTAAAGTAGTTTTRGTTTTTTGCTTTTGCTACCACTGAGTCATATTTACACCGTTCGTGCTCAACTCACAAGTTAAGATTAATACAAGTTCTAGTATTGATTACAAGCATATCGCTCATTAAGCAAGTTCGTGATCATTCGTTTGTTTTACTTGATTTCCATAGTGAAATTTCCTTCTCTCTGTTTTTTTTTTATAACGCCGCTTTATCTCATCTTGTTTTGTTAAGTTCAAGATCTTTTATGTTGAAGAAAAGTTAAAAAAAAAAGAAAATAAACAAAAAACGACTCGTCATAATCCTATAATAAACAAATTTATTTTAGCAACCGAAGTTTAAAAAAAACCTGATTCGTTTCACTCATTGACCTTTCGATCTCAATAAACAATCAATAGAGTCTCACGCAAATAATAAATTTAAATATTTATACTCTGTCTACATAATCATTGTCATATCTGCTAATCTAGTAGACATAATTTCAACGCTGGAGATCGGCTTATCGATTACCACCATGTATTTGCTGAACACACACCCCCGCCAGCAACTTCGGACACGTGTTGGTTGTAAAGAGATAGCTTGGCATATTTGTGGTCGCTGATACTTAAAACATTTTCAGTAGATGCGTTTATTTGTGTATTATTTATTATTATTTTTTA
>NW_017535608.1:424532-426829 GCF_001853355.1 Bactrocera latifrons | reverse complement strand
TGAGGGCGAGTTTTTTTCCATATTTGTTTTAAATTTTATTTTTTTATTTTTTTACTTGTTTATTCTATTTTCTTAATTATTTTTTACATTTGCTGTTTTGTTCTCATAATAGTTTTTATTTATTGACGAGCTAAGCGTCTGGCTTTGCGACATCTGGCATCTGGCGTCTATATGATAAGCTCAAACGACCGTCGTTYGCTTTGTTTACATACAAATGTTGTTGTATCTGTGTGAACGTGTTTTTTATACAATTATTTGTATATATAATGTGTCTGTATAGGCGCTAAGCTTCCGCGATTTCCTGATGCAATCCATATAAGCTAGCGAGTCAGTCAGTCTGAATTGTGCGCAGCTAGCTAAGTAGATAAGCAAGGGGTCCCAAAATGTGTTAAGTGGCTGATGAGCGTACAATTTGATAGTAAAATTAACATAAGAAAAAAATATTTTTGCACACATCTACGTATACATATACAAATATTTTTAAAACATTTTTTAAAGTTCACTCATGCCTTTACCTGCAATATTTCGCGCCAAAAAGACAACTTGAAATTATAAAAAATATACGCATCAACAGTAAAAACAAAAGTACGCGTGTTCACTTACCACTTGCGAGTACATACATATTTTTAAAGTTACATTGCAATCCTCAATTGGAATAACTCAGCTGAGTTCTCCTTAATTTTGCATTTCACACTTGTCGAAAATTCGAAACTCTTCTAAAATCTATCACCACTCTTTATTACCTTTTATTACATGCATAATATTTTGAAGGTCAATTTCGAAGAATAAAATATTTGCAATAACAATGCAAGTAATCACTCATTTCCATTTCTGCAGTGATGAGCAAGCAGCTATTTCTCCTGCTGAGCACACAGCTTATGTCACGCATATAGCAATGCATGAACGTGTGTGTGCGAGCACTTTGCGCAGCATTGATATGCAGGTGGGACTATTAGATGTAAGAGCATAACTGCTGAAGAGAGCTTTAAAAGTGAAAATGAACTAATGTAAACGAAAAGGTGCTGGAAATTTTGGTGAGTGGGCGAATTCATCCTAGCGTTTTGGGAAGGAGTTTTAAGAGATCAAATTTGCAGAGTAGTAAGAGTGAAGTGGAGGTAAACATAAAGGCGGCGACAGACTTCAAGCGACATCAACATAATATTAAAATACATACATTCTTAAGGACACATTTATGTAGTCGTGCAGCTGTCTAAATAACCGTGTCCATAAGAACATGTGTGTTTTAGTAGCTGACAATAGTTGATAGAATAGTCTGTCGCCTCCTTTTTGTTCACAGCGTTAGGCGTATGCATAAGGACTGAAAAAGAGTTTTAATCATTTTAGTAGTATTTGAAATAAATATAAATAAAAGGGAAATTAATTTATTTATTTTAGAAAGTAGTAGTAGAAGTATGTAAATGTACATAATAAGACTTAGTTAAATACTGAAAGAACACCTAAGAAGAAGAGTATGTATAAGCTTCTTTCTATGGGGAGCATAATATCCTATGAGCGTTTAATAAAGGTATTTATGCTGTAAACCATATAAAAAAGTATGTACATAAGAATATGTAAGAATAAATGGAAATTATTATTATTTATGGAGGCCACTGAGCGTATGCAAAGTTAAATGCAAAAATCTGCTTCGAGAACTTCGTACTTATTGAAAAATTCGTTCTTCAGGGAGCAAACGAAAATACAACCAAATAAATAAATAATATTAACCAAAAGGTTAGGGGAAGACTGTTCGCCGAGCAGCTTTTTCGACACTTTTATACTCAAAAAAGTCCAAATAGAGAGCTTTTGTCGTAGAGTGCATATGTAGAATCTTCACTCAATGTTGTAAATCTCCAAAGACCAATATGACACAAAAAACGACAGGTGATATAGAGAGAACCTACAAATATTGCTGAACAATCAGTTAGAGTAGTAAGTGAAATAAACTTCTGGCAGTGTAGTTCTGGTTAACTCTCTTGGTAATCTTTTTACAAAGCGAATTTTTGCGCGATCCTTTTCTCGATATAGAAAATGACTTAACAGGTCAATTGAAAAGTTCTCGGCCTGACACATAGATGGCGCTACTAGAATTAAATCTATATTAGTTTTAGTTAGGCTGGACTTTCTAACGACACGTGTATCAATTTGATAACTGGCGGATCATTAGTTTGTGAATTATATCATTTTGCGCTAAGTAACTTTTGTAATTGAAAAAAAACAATGGATTTAAAGAATAAACTATTGACTTTTTTACGATGAACGCGCTCCACAGCGTGAAGAAATCATATAGAGTAAAGTCA
>NW_017535608.1:421064-422403 GCF_001853355.1 Bactrocera latifrons | reverse complement strand
CAAATGTACATAGTACATACATACATTTGTACAGATTCAGCCTTTTTTATGTTTATTTCTCCTTTTTTTATTCAACTGATCTCTTAACACTTCTTCACAAGACGATAGGAKGAGTTCGCCCTCTCTCTAGAACATCCAGCGTCCCTGCGTTTAAATTAGTTCATTTTCGCTTTCAAAGCATTCATCAGTTATGCGCTGTTACTTCGAATAGTTACACCTGCATATCAATGCTGCGCAAAGATCTCGCACACACACACGCTCATGCGTTCCTATATGCGTGTCATAAGCTGTGTGCTCAGCAGGAGAAATAGCTGCGTGCTCATCATTGAGAAATGGAACAGAGTGACGTTATGATTGTTTGCATTGTTGTGGCAAATATTTTAATGTGCGAAGTTGACCTTCAAAATATTATGCATATTATTAGCTAAGAGTTSTGATAGATTTTAGAAGAGTTTCGWATTGAGAATCGTGGAATGCAAAATTAAGGGGAAATTAGCTGAATTATTCCAGGAATGCAATGTAACTGTAAAAATACTTACTTGCAAGTGGWAATGAGAGTGAACACACGTAGTTTTTGATTGTTGGTGCGAATATTTGTTAAAATTGGTGAAAAGTTTTTGTTTAAAGTGTTAAATTGTGTTTTTATTTAATTTAAAGTTAGAATCGTTATTAAGTGCAAAAAATAGTGTCGTGAAAGTCGTAGTGCGTTAGAAWMCTCGAAAGTACGAGTTTTTGTTCAAATTCAGTAAGTGCGTAGTCGGGTTTGTTCGTGGGTGTGTATTTTWTTGTATTGTATTTGTATGTAATAAGCTTCACGAGTTTCGCGGTTGGCTTACGTCGCGTGTGTCGGGTATTAGGTGCTACAGTGTTGTTATAAGAAATAGCGCATGGTGTAATATTGACAGGGCAAGTTTAAAAAGGGTGAGYTTTTAACCAAATTATTTGAAATGCATATATATAATTACTATTTGTTTTATAGTAAATTCCTAACTGTATGTACGGGTCGATTTTTTTACTAAAGAGCGCTTATGTAGGACCAGTAATTCTGTAAAAACTTAGTAAAAAATTAATTATATTTGAGTTTTTTACATTTTTTAAAATTTTTTTTATCTTTTTTAATTAAATGATTTTGATTTTCCTTAAATCGTCATATTATTCAGAACACAACATAAAAAAAATGTTTTGCTTCTTTGAATTTATCAACTGATTCTAGTTAATTTGGGCGCGCTGAATTCAAATCTGTAATCAGTTTGTCTCTATTAGCTCTAATTTTCATGATATACATAGCTTTTTTATACTCTCCATTTAATTCATGACCTGAAAAATTTTTAGTATCCTT
>NW_017535608.1:406446-420631 GCF_001853355.1 Bactrocera latifrons | reverse complement strand
TAATTTGCAATTTTTTTTTATTTATTTAGTTTAGTTTTACCGTATTATATGCAAATATACAATTTTTCATTGTTTTATTTCTTTATTTATTTTTAACCAACAAAAAGCTACTGTTATACTATGAATATTTCTTATGCTGCTGTCGCCTCACTATGATATAATTCACCTTAATTAATTAGCAATTTTACTTCTAATGAGTGCATTTATAATTTATATTATTCTGGAACGGTTGARTTTTTATTGCTGCTTTACTTGCAAAAAAGAAACAAAAGATGTTTTTTAATTTTTTATTGAAATCGCAAATCCAGTTATTAATTGGGTAATGGAAATGTTTTTGTTTGTTTTTAAAATTTAATTTATTTTATTTGTTCATAACAGACTTTGCCTTTTTGTGAATTTTTTTACATTTATTTTCGATAAKTGAATTTTATTGTAGGCTTAAGAAGACAAATATTAGTAAATTAACAGCTGAGTAACAATTTTAGCCAACAACAAATACTAATAAAAAGCAAAAATGCTAAGAAAAAAAAAACGATTCTCTCATTAGACTTTCTTTRCTATATTTTTCCAAAATAAAACCTTTCGACATGAAATAAAAAATAGAAAAAAATATCTCAAATATTTTAAGCGAACAGCGTTAATTTGCGCTGTCGATGCAAATAACGGTACTTTTCAGACCCTACCACACTCGTTTATTTGACTGTGGAAACAAAACATTTCAGCTTATTTGTCGGGAAATGGCAATTGAAAATATATCACTGGAGGCCATAAAGGTAACTTATAAGTTCAGATGGGTYCATGTAGAAGATGGGCGGCAGTTAGCTACATGCATGTAAGCGCGTACAAATCAAAACCATAAAATACGCCCATTAACCCAACATCCTGTTCAATTGCACTCAAAGACATTTCAAATGAAATGGGTTTCTTTGCATGCTTCGTGTCTTTCTTTTGTTTTCGGCTAAGCTATAGCTTTGCGGTGGGATGGTGGGAAAATGTATTGCAACAGCCAACAACGCCCATAACACACATGCGCCGGCAATAAAGCGTACAACAACTACCGTTGGCATAGTGGTAAATAGTAAATTAAACAACAAACAGAACACATACACTCACACAAACAACAATTAAGAAAAATCTATTAAGCGCACTACTTATGAGCATGTGAACACACAYACACACACACATACGCGCACAGTCACACATGGATATGCCAAAAGATGATATTTATTATTTGGGGAATGAACAGTTAGTGGCGGTAACACGTTTGTTGTTTGTTGGTGTTTCCGTACGAGCAGTGGGTGTGGCGCATAAAACTTGTGGCACATATTTCGCAATTGTTGCAACCCACCGGGGGAAAACTCATTAAGTAAGTGAGCATTTATTGTGCGGGCGCGCAGAAACGTCATAAATACTGTGCGACGCCTGTGTATGGGGGAAAGGCAACACCGAATAGGGAGCGCGATGTACGAAGTGTTTGTGAAGCCGAAAATCAGGTACAAGCATAGCTCTATACATTAGAGCAGTCCGACTTTCTGGAAACAAAAAAAAAAAAAAACAGAAAAATCGCGGTTCTACGGATTATTCTGAACAACTTTCGCTAAGAGACTATGCGTCTTCGAACCACTGATTTTAAAGGTAAATGTTTTAAGGGACTTTTTATAAAAATTTGTTGGTTAGTTATTGGGATATCCAGATTAAATTTATTGAGTAGGCACTTTTTGATATTCTATTAATCTGAGCACTATATCCCATATCTTGCATATAACCAATTATTCAGATTTTTATACTTCGCCTTAAAAATACCTCGAAACTGKTTTTAGAGCCATAATTCCTTAGGCAAAGTTGTTCAGAATAATCCAAGGATTTTATGGAAAAGAAATCGACCCGACTACAAACTCCTTTCCTCTGCTTTAATGTCTAAAGGTCAAAATCTTTAATTTTTGACTTAAAAATCCAGCAGCAAATCTTGCAGAAAACTAAAAACTCTTGTTTTATGAACCTAACCTTAAAGACGTTCATTGGTCATCGACTGATTAGAAATTATACATTTAAAATAGCTTAGGTTAAGACAACGATCGTAACAGCGATCTCAGTAAGACCGCTTAGAGTGCCGGTACGTTGTGTTATTTAAAATACTCCGATATAATAGATCATAATATAATACCATTATCTCTTCATATACACTTGGAATAAGATTAACTTTGCTGGGAGCACATAGTAGTGCATTAGAATTATTGACCAGAAGTATCAAAAAAGTACGAAAGCGTAGCTGTGACTCCTCAAAGTTACTTTACGAGGAGTAAAATAATACTTATAGGGCCTTTCATTGCTTATAATCCATCCATATTCAATTTGCAGTATGCTAGCAATGCTGAGGTGCGCTCAATTAACCCAACTCCCATATGAGCATGTGCTCACGCATACATACAAACGTACATACGACTCGATGTAATAGAACAAAGGACTTGGCAGATATTGTATGGTATCCTGTGAACACACACAAAACGCCGTTTAAGCTGAACAAAATTCGAACATAGATTGCTGCGTGTCAATGCGATATGACGYTAGTTGCGCGTAGTGGCAGCCTGCTGCGCTGCTTACGAAATAAAATGTCAGCTCTTTATTGCGTATTTAGTAGTAGCTTGCCATATGAATTGTGTAATATATGCCGGCACTACAACAATTTCAGGGTTGCGCAAACCAAACATACATATAATTTTTTTTATACCCAGAACAGGGCTTTTTGTTAAATTTGCCACGAAGTTGGTAATACCACGAAGGAAGAGAGGCTCTATAAAGTGTATAGGCATAAAAGTCACCACCGTGACGACCTGAGTCGATTTAGACAGGTCCGTCTGTCTGTATATACATATATCAGTGAATATCGGACTACTTTAGCATATAGCTGCCTTAGAAACTGAGCGACGAAAATGAAGTTTTTGTATGGAAAACTTTTTTTATTTGTCAAGGTATCTTCACAAAATTCGGCATGTACTATTCTTCAAGAGAACTATACAAACTCTGAAGAAATTGTGCCGATCGCAGCACTATAGCATATAGCTGCCACACAAACTGAGCGAGGAAAATTAAGTTCCTGTATGGAAAACTTTTTTATTTGAGAAGGTATCTACACAAAAATCGGCATGAATCATTCGTCAAGGCAACAATACAATCTCTGAAGAAATTTTTCAGATCGGATTACTATAGCATATAGATGTCATACCAACTGGAGGATCAAAATCACGTTTTGGTAAGAAAACTCGAACTTGTTAAGGGTATTACAACCGAAATTAACGTTTCTTCTTTTTTTTAGATGGCTTGCTGTCAAGCGTTGCATAGACCAAGCTGCAGCATTGTCTACTCCACTGTATGTGCGTTTACATTGTGGCTGCGGTTGTTGCTGCCTGCCACCACCACTGTCGCAGTTGCTSTTAATGCCGTTGTTGTCGTCAATAATGGATTTCATTAAGCCAGAAGTGTGTATGCGACTTGGTGGCAGGCAATTCAAATGATGCCATGCGTAACAAATAAATTCATTAAGCGACATAACGCTGACTGTGAGCGCACCGGCACCGGCCCGCTCGTTCGCTCATTTACGGCTGCAGATATTGTTGATGATAATCTGCGATTCTATAATTCAAACACACGCACAGTGTTACCTATATATGTACATACGCATATACATACATATATGTATATAGGTGTACAAGTGAGTCACCAGTCAGAGGACTAAACACCAGTCCGTTGGGAATTGCAACAGGCCCAAACAAGTACGGCGTTAAGACGCAGTAAGAGTAGTGCGACAAAGCAGATTAGAACCGACATAAAAGTGATAGTGTGCGGGGGGTACTTGGCATTGCACAAACACACATAATATACAGATTCTAGCTACAAAAGGTAGCAAGCAACAAGAATWGAAATTGAAAGAAATGCAATTAAATGCTAAAGGAGAAGAAAGGAATTTACGAGGACCCTCAGTATCCCGTTGACATTTGACCAGCAAAGCGAAATGAAAAGCGATTACAGCTACAGAGCACGTACGCACTATGCCTACAACAACAACAACATGCTGTGTGATTAACAGTGTTCCTGTTTTTATTATTTTTTTGTTGGCCGTGGTGAGCGGACGCTTCCGGTTTGCGGATGCGCTGATTTGAATGTTTATGTTTATTGCCAAACCTGTTTTCACGCTTCCACAATTCTTCTGCTACAAAAATTTACTGTGTTCTTTGCTGAGAAAAACCAACAACAAAAACTATAATACTCTCTTTAGCAACTTTGTTGCGAGAGTATAAAAAAACAGTAATGTTACAAAGGCAAACAAAATGCTGGTCGCATTTTAAGTCAGGATTAGGCAGCTGGAGTAATAGGAAATGGCTGGTAGCCTATTGATTACACAACCCCTTGTTGTCAGCACACGCGATGTGCAATATATGTACATATAAACAAATTATAATTGAGCAGTTGAGTTGCGCATGTCTAAGAATTATTTGGATAATTAGCAAAAATCAGCGCGCAATTTCGCTACTGTCGGCAGTAATTGGATTGCAAGTCGGGCGTGAGACGTGAGCGATAAAAAAAGAAAAGAAAAAGAAAACAGAGAAAAATTTAGGGGTATGAAGACAAAACTCATTATAACCTTCTTACGCTCTAATCAGTTATTGGAYTTCAAGTATAGCCATATGCATGTATAGATGTCATTTCGCCCTATTGAATAACGCCATCAACGAACCCCTTTTCATAACCTCAATCGACTTCCAGTGCGGTGCTAGGAGCACGTACATATATACTCAAATACTACGCAAGTGCCTCTGGCATTCACAGGCAGTCGACAGAGGTTATGAAAAGGGTATTTAAGTTAAAAAAATTTCTGACTTTTAACCCATTTCTGGCTGTGGAGTATACAGATTGTGTAATGCAAGATCAACAGCTCCACTTTGAAAATYACGTGGGTGACTTTTCACCGATATTTGAAGTGACAATAACACCCGTTAACTTTGGTTGTGCAGAAGTTATATGGTATATTYCTTTATTAACGCATAAGGAGTTTATTTTTTTATCTTTYGGTTTGTATGACAGCTACGTSTTATAGTGGTCCGATTTGAAAGATTTCTTAAAATATTATAGGATTGCCACAGACAATACTTCGCGCCAAATTTTGTGTAGCTAGCAAGCCAAATGAAAAAGTTTTTCATACAAGAGCTTGATATTGATCTTTCGGTTTGTATTGCAGCTATATGATATAATGGTCCGATCTTAAAAATTTCTTAAGATATTATAGGGTTGCCGTAAATAATAATTCGTGCCAAATTTCTAGAAGCTAGCTTACGAAATAAAAAAGTWWTTGTACAAGTACACGATTTTGATCACTCACTTTGTATGTCAGCTATATGATATAGTTTTCCGTTGTCGGCGATACTGACAAATAAGCAGCTTCTTGAAGATTAAAGGACGTACGCAAAGTTTGAGAACAGTATCTCGAAAACAACGTATGTAAAAGGCATACTTTTCAAGAAAATGTCAATATTTTTCAGGAAAATTTCAATATTTAAAAAAAAAAGTCAATATTGGTTTTCAACAAAGTTAAATTGAAATATCTTCATAAACACTTGCCAGTACTCAAATGTCTAAATTTGAAAATTATTTAACTAATTAAAATCAACTCTACGTAGCAATAAAACTTTCGCACACTTCTCATATAACCCAACAACTGTTGGACCTTACTCAACACTGTATGAGAACTTTATTTATATTTTGACTAAACCCCATCAATCAGTGCTCTTAATTGAGACACGCTTCCTTAGCATGCTCACACGTCTATGTATGTACATATGTCTGCATCTATACCTACACACATATGTACGTGCTACTGTTTGCGAATGGCGGGCGGCAGTGAGTGAAATATCTGTATTTATTTACATCTATGTATGTACAACTCTATTTTTTAATTCATGCGCTGAATTAAAATATACCAGAACCATAAATAACGGCAGCAGCAGCACCCTCCCGCTTCTAATATTGCCAATGCAATCAATCATCGTCAGCGACGCGGCAGGAATACATACTTACATGTACATATGTACATAAGAATACTTGAGTCTGCACACACATCCACATATACATATATGTTATGCATCGCTATAGCTATGTGTATATGTATGCCTGGCACGAATCAGGCACTCACACTGCCATACCCCCCACTTACGCCCTCAAGCCAGCTACAATAAAAGTCTAAGATGTACACACACATACATATACTCACATTWTATGCTGTGTATTTGTAGAGTTGTTAAAATAAGATATGCAAATTGAAAAGTGCACATTTCAACGCTACATTTYCAATGGGCAAAAGGGGAACGAGTTTTGTCATGGTGTGTCTGCATTTGCGGGCTGAGGGCGGCAACAAGAAATAGAYGCTTAATTGAACGTTAAGTAACAAATTTTAATATTTACATATATTTTATTGCGTCTGCGCCACATCGTCTAACGCGCTGATAGTGTGTGATTATTATATATTGTATATTATAAAGTTGATGTATATACATACGTACATATGTATATAAGCGCGGTARGAAAATAATTTAATTTGCATAAAAGTAAGCATTTTTGTAGCATAAAAAGGTATACAAAGATATTTATACTGATTTTGATGGGTCACTTTGTATGACAGCTATATGCTATAGTAGTCTGATCTGAAAAATTTCTTTGGACATAGTAGCTATACTTTGGTTAATAATCTGTGGAAAATTTTGCGTAGATACTTTGWCAAATAAAAAAGTTTTTCATACAAGGACTTAGTTTTGATCGGTCAGGTTGTATGGCAACTATAAGCTGTTGTAATCCGATCTGGAAAATTCGTTTGAAATTTGTAGCGATAACCAAAATAATAATCTGTACAAAATTACATATACTTATCTTCTCAAATAAAGTTTTCCCTACATGGACTGAAGTTGGATCGACGAGTTTGTATGGCAGCTATACGCTGTAGTTGTTCGATATCGCCATTTCCGACAAATGAGCAGCTTATTGGACAGTAAAGTGCTTGTGCAAAATTTCAGGTTGATATCTTAAAAACTGAGAGACTAGTTTGCGGASTGACGTAAGAGATAGGGACGGATATGCTATATGGGTTCACGCTGCTCATCAATTATAATTTATAGAGTTTCCKAAAGTTTCTAATTGCTACAAAAAATATTTCTTCCAAGATGTGGATAATGGATAATTCGAAAAAAAAAATTTTCAAATCGTAGTAAATAAGTAATGAARTTTCTTTATGCTAGTTTGCAAAGGTTTTAAAAACTTAAAAAAAAAAACTAAAAAAAGGCATATTTTTTTACTTTCATTCAAATTTCATTACAGACATCTCGGAAAATGTCATGATTTTATAAAAAMTACTGTATTTTGGTACATTTGTATCATCAAAGCCAACCTCAAATTTCCCACCAGTTGCACTGTGATGCGGAAAAAAATTATAAAAATGCATTTCACAGTCCTTACGCTTGGCTCACATCTGCATAAACCACTTCTAACTCCATAGCGAAGCGKCAACTAGTCTCCAAACCCACTACCCCAAACACTACTGCCGTGCAATGAGTTTGCAACGCCTGACAATCAACGCTGATGTGGTTCGTTGCGGTTCAATTCAGCAYGACTCTGCTCGGCTGCTCCTCTAGTGGCACTTCGYTGTTCGACCAGACGTTCAAATTCAAAATCAATTCAATTCGTTCATTTCATTTCGTTTTTGCAATTCAATTGCAACTCAAACGACGTGATTTGTATCGCGTATGAGCATAACACAAGCCACTTGTATGKATGCGTGTGTGTGTGCTTGTGTTGCTGTGTTTGTAAGTCTATGACAGTAAATATAATCATCGCCAATAGCAACAATAAAATCTATAATAGTCGCTCAAGTAACATATTTTTATAGAAACTARGCATGCTTGCTGGTAAATTATAGTTAATTGTCAATTAATTAAATTATCACTCATTTTTCTACTTATCAGATTATAATTGCGTAATGTCTGTGTAAATATAGCATCAGCGTAATCATAAAAAGATTGAAAATTGTTGGAAAATATGCGATTTATTGGATTTTAATTAATACAAGAAGAAATTTTGAAATATTTTAAAATGACGCAGGAAAATACAGTATTTTCCGAATTGTTATGGTACTGGGAATAGAATACCCCTAAGGTTAAATTTAGAACTATCTAGGGAGATATTGTTTTGAAATTTTGCATACACTTTTTTCTTTCTAGAAAGCTGCTCACTTGTCGTAAACGCCAATATCGGCCAACTATATCATATAGCTGGCATACAAACTAACCAATCCAACACAAGTTCTTGTAGGGAAAACTTTTTTATTTGATCACATATTTTCACCAAATTTAGTGTGGATGATTTTCACAAACAACTCTATAATCTCTGAAGAAATTGTTGACATCGCTGTACCATAGCACATAGCTGCCATACAAACTGAACGACCTAACTCAAGTGCTTGTATGAAAAACTTTTGTAGTTGTCTAGGTGCCTTCACGAATTTTGGCGTAGATAATTCTCTAAAGCAACGGTATAAGTTTTGCAGAAACTGTTCAGATAAAACCACTATAGCATATAGCTGTCATACAAACTGATACATCCAATTTCAGTCCTTGTATAGAAAATTTTTGTATTGGTCGAGGTATCTTCACAAAATTTTGCTTGACTTATAGTTTAAGGGAACGGTACAATCTCCGTAGAAATTGTTCAAATCGGACCACTATAGCTTATAGCTMTCATACAAACTGATCAATCAAAATGAAGTCCTGCTRTGGAAAACTTTCTTRTTTGACAAKATATCTTCAGAAAATTAGGTATGGAYGATTGCGCAATGCAACGCTGTAATTTCCAAAAATATTGTTAAGATCAAGCTATTTTATAAACCATACAAACTGACCATTTAAAATCTAGATAAAATTATTTGTATAACATTTTATGCCATCAATATGCCCAGTTGTGGTTTATTAAAATAATTTCAGACAAATTATGTGTATATAAGTATGTATCCGTTCATGCCTAAGCAACACTATGTGTTAGTGTTCTGCTGCAGCACCTTGCTGAGTTCATAAAATATATGCAAGGAAATTTTCGCAGCAAAATGCTTTATTTGCCCGACCATAGAATGGAATGAATGAAGCGAGAACAATCAATGAAAGCATTTGTTCACAGTTAATTAACATGCCAAGACAAATATTATTATTATTGCTATTTCTCTAAATAAATTTTTAACAAACAATACATTTTTTCTGTTTATCTACAATTATATAATACTGAAAATATGCGGGTAATAATTTTTATTTTAATGTGATTTTAGAATGCAAACAAATGTTATATGACTTTTTTCACACTCGCCGTGGAATTGTCTAGAGAAAAACTACAAAACAATGTCAGATAAAATAAGGAAAAACTTCGTCTTTGCTGAAGTCATAATACCCTTCTCGGGTACATTTTTTCTATAGCATCAATTGGTATAAAAAGATGCTTATCTTGTTTGGGGTGGGTCATTTTGTATGGCAGCTACATATGTACTATATATGCTGCAATTGTCTTAGCTCAAAATATGTATGTTTTTGACGAAAATTATACCATTTGAGAGAAAAAAAATGCAAAATTTCATGAGGATATCTCATCAATTAAAAAAGCTTTTCATACAAGAACTTGAGTTTGATCGTTCGGTTTGTATGGTAGCTATATGCCTAAGTGATCCGAAAACCGCCAATTTTTCGCAGATTGTACCGTTATTTTAGGTAATAATATGTGCGAAATTTCATGAAGATATCTCATCAATTAAAAAAGTTTTTCATACAAGAACTTGAGTTTGATCGTTCGGTTTGTATRGCAGTCATATGCTATAGTAGCCGGTTTTCAAMAATTTTCTRCGGAAATTRTACCRTGGCTTYGASAAACAATAAGTRTCAAATTTCGGGAAGATATCTCGGTAATTAAAAAAAATTTTCATACAAGAACTTGAGTTTAATGATGGGTCGGTTTGTATGGCAACTAAATGCTATAGAGGACCGATTTGATTTTTTTTTACGGAAATTGTACCGTTGTTTTTAGAAACAATAAGTGTCAAATTTCGGGAAAATATCTCATCAATTAAAAAAGTTTTTAATACACAGACTTGATTTTAATTGTTCAGTTTGTATGGCAGTTATATCCTATAGTGGTTCGATAACGACGATTCCGACAAATGCGCAATTTCTTTGCGAGAAAGAGATGTATACAAAATTTTAAATCGAAATCWYAAAAACTAAAGGCATATATACAGACTGAAAGACAACAGAACCTGGCTAGACTAACTCGTCTTCCCACAAACTTAATTTCATTTAATTTAATTAAAAAAAAAAATATTTACCAATCCTCCAGCATTGGCTTTTGTATGCTACGAACTTCATGACAAACCTAATCTACCCCATCTTGGGTATAATGCGAATGCTTCCACATTTTTACTCACCTTATTTACTTAGCGTGCAAATAATTGCTTATTTATATTCATATTTATTTACTTATTTATATTTTTTTAGCTTGCGACATCTTCAACTGCTGCCACGCCTACTATGTGTTTCGCCATGCAACTTTATGGATTTGCCAAGTGTGCTTTGGGTTGCGTTATTTGTRCGCGGTAATAAAATTTATGCGACGCTGAGCACGCGCGGGCGCTAAACGCTACAAATAAACGCGGCCTAACCAACAACAACAACAACCAGTTGCAAGCAAACAATATATGCAAAGGTAAGTAGTATGCTTTATTATTATTATATTTTATCATTTTTGTATACATACATTGCGCCGAACCTCGACGCTGAAGCCGCGCTGGTCGCRGTCGCTATRGGTGAGCGGCCGCGCCTTGCTTATTGTGGAACCGCGACGCCGTCGCCTCGAACAATTAGCACATCTTCGCCAATTTTCTTTATGCATTTAAAATATTATGCCCAAACACACACACATGTTTGCATTCATTTATTATTATTATGATTTGTAATAAAACACACCTAGAGCAAACAAACACACGCATACACGCGCAAGTGTCAATAATGGCAATAAACCATAAACTTTTTTTATACACATACCCACACATACGCGTTCCTTCGCAGCTATTTATGGCGGATGGGCGCTGCTCAAGGAAATGGCTCGTAAAAATCTATTTTAAATATTATGTTTCTTTCCAAAATTATTAATTATTACTTACATAGGTGACAATGCAGTGGTATTGGTTAAATTTCATTTGTGGAAAGTGCATASAAAATAATAAAAATACTGTTATTACAAAGCAAACCACACCTGTGGTCATATACATTTTACAACTTTTATATAAGGCGATTAGACACGCCTAGAGTGGTTTATGGTTTTTAAATGAGACATACATATGTATTTATGCAGTTAGTTATTACATTTGTATGTACCTATCCACATATATAAATTTTTTTTTCTTGTAAACTTTCTATAACCAATAAAAATCATYAATTAATCGAAGTGCTGAAGACTTTGAGGTCAAAAATCGTAAAATCTTCGAAATACGTGCAAAACAACTAGTTAGGAACTAGTTCACCATATGGTTATACTAAGGCGTGTCAACTGTCAGATATCGGTCAGAAACTACTAGTCCCATACCAATTCAAAACAGACACAAAATGTCCTGTTTAAGCTGTTTTCCTGGCTTCCTTCAAACCCCATCACTCCTAAGGGGAGATACAAGCGATTTTGCATTACTGCAATCACAACTCGCGACTGGAGAGTAATAAGGCTCGAGGGAATCGATAAACGAAATCGAAAGGTAGTGTGTGTCCTGAACAAGGAGTCCAACGGTACTACCATCAGCTTTGGCTTTTAGAGGGTGGTTTTTAGGATGCACTCGATCGATGTACGGGCGTAAGGTT
The DNA here is from genome assembly GCF_001853355.1 of Bactrocera latifrons. Classification (NCBI taxonomy): domain Eukaryota; kingdom Metazoa; phylum Arthropoda; class Insecta; order Diptera; family Tephritidae; genus Bactrocera; species Bactrocera latifrons. Next base: position 408,713 of record NW_017535608.1, on the reverse strand, counting down.
TACAGCTTTCAGAAAAGGCATCAGGAAAGGGCACAGAGGGACATGAAAGTGKATTCGTCTAAGCAATGATCTAAGCAAGTATAGGGGACTGATCTCTAGCGGTTATTTTAGTAGGACGGGTTCGAAAGTCTTACTAGTGCAGAACTCGCACTGGTGAGAGCCCCCTCCGGAGATGCTGAAGAAGTCGATGTCACTAACGGTTTGGACGCGAACTTATTGCATACGGTCTAGTTAAGAACGGATGTTAACGCCGGTGTTGAGTCACTTTTTGATTTCTTTCTGACCATTCTCTGATCATAGGTATATTAGTTTTAACTCTAATAGAGGAGAGTAGTTCTAGTAAAACTAGAAAAACGAATTGGAGCCTTTGCGGCATGAAACTTCGATGAGCTCTTCCGAACACGCCAGGTCGAAGCTCAGTGCTATCTTTCAGCGCGTTTGATGAGTGAGGTCCTCAGTTTTGTAGAAAGCCTGCCTTCGAAAGCTCTGTTTGAAAACTCAGAAAGGAAGGGGATCGCTCTCGCGATGAGCATYGGAAATCAGCTTTTAGCAGAATAAGTTCAATAAGGCCTATAAAAGCGAATTTAGTTTAGACTTGGTATCGTATAAAGCAGGACTTGCTATATATAAAATTGAGATTTAGAAAGCCAAAAGATCTTGAATGGTGAGCCTTCTGCAAGAGTGTAGCGGGCTGCCACGAATCCTATTCCATTGGCGTAACTGAGAAACGTTTCTGGAAACTGAGCTGGTGGTAGCCGTTACAMTACTCCTAGACACTCAGTTTCCGCTACATCTTTCTATAGAAGAAGTACGCATGAAAGAAGAAGATGTTTTCAAGAAGTTTTTTCAGCCTTCTCAGACATTCTGCCTCACGTGAATGGATATATAAATTTTTTAAAACCGTTTAAGCCTCCGGCACGTAATTTCTAACCCACATTTTGTTCCGCATTCTGTTATATAATATGTAGGCACTGAATTTCGCTCAATAATTTTCAAGCAACTTRCTTAAATTCAGTAATTTTTCGGAGTAAGTTTGTGAATATATTTCATTTGAGCATTGATTTTTACTGCAGGTCATAGTAAATGTACCAAATGGCATGTCATTGCACCAGCGCACCAGCATTTGCGTTTATGATTTTTGCTGAGATGTTGTCTATGGTTCCCCTGGCTCGTTACAAGTACATGAGAACGCATATTTACAGTTATATTACAGTTCCACTTGCATTTATGCATGGCAACTTTAGCCAACTCTAAACGGACTGAGCGTTTTGCATGTTTCTATTTCCACTTTTCGCTGTCATTTTTCTTTTCCCCTCTCTCTTGYTTCGCTTTGTGCATCATAGTACAGTTCGATATTCTACTTATGCAATTTTATTTAATGTTGTTTTCAAATACGTGCCCAACATGCGAAATTCTGTTTATTCGGAAAACAGCAAGCGGCAATGCAAATATGAAGGTGCTGAAAAAAATCAGAAATTTTGAAAATTTTCGAATTGTTCGATAGGCGCACGCAACGCCGTCCAGAGCCATTTGTGTTTTGTTGCTTGGGATACATTTTAATCTTCCACAACTATTGCAGCATACATTTTTTGTTGTTTTTTTGCTTTAGCAAAACAGTGCGTGACTACATACATAGATATGTGTGTATGCTCAGTACTCGAGCATAATAATAACAACAACAGCGCCAAATATTGTTAGTAGCGGCAATTCAATATTGGTGCAATAAACACTGGCTGCAGTCAAAACACAAATTGAACACAACACAAAAACAACAACAACGAAAAATTGCCAGACACGCCAGGCCACAAAACACATATTTTCCCGAATGGAAAAATGCAATAACTACAAAATCATAAATCAATATGRAAATGGCGCCAAGGGGGTCTAAACATTGATTGGAGGTAGCCTGCAAGCATGCACAGCTATCTATACATATGTACATGTGTATATATAATATGTATATGTGTCTGTGCGTAGTTTATTCAGCGGGTGGTGATGGAGGCTTTGCGAACGGAAAGTGTTAACGCTGTAATGCCATTTGTCTGGCTGATAACACGTACGTATCGATAGCTGCGAGTGCAGTCAGCAGCCTTACGTGCAATTGCATTTGCATACGCACACACACATACATACCTACACATACTAGCAAATCATTTGAGTGGCTAGAAAGCGCAGCGGCATATGTGTGTATATTTCTAAGCTTCCAGATGTTCTATGCTAGACAGCATGCTGCGTAGTATTGCTGTGAATAGCTTGAAATGTCGACC